>NC_056725.1:115267848-115282848 GCF_019279795.1 Protopterus annectens
GCATAACTCTCATATTCTCATTCCTCAAGTCATTCAATACATTTTTTTCATTCCAAGTCATGTTACACTCCTCATTAATGTTACCCAAAAAATGTCGGAAATATGTCTCACACATTTTTTCAAATGCTTTAATAGCATTTAATAGCAGTCTGTCTTGTATAGTCAATGTCTTTTGATATAGTTATTGATATATATGTATATATATATATATATATATATATATATATATATACTGTATATGTACATATGTATAGTTTACATATATAAAGCACATGATAAATAACTAAATAAAATACTGACTAAAAAGTGTTTGGGGTACTGTACCACTAAACTCCTCAATATTTGGGCTTTCCCTCACATTGTTGATCTCTAACTATACCAACTCTGAGGTCAAGGTCACTCAGCCTGAAGAAAAAAGCTTGTGTCAGTAATTAACTCTGAGTCACCTGACCTCTCAGTAAAAACACTTTAATGCAGCACCTTAAATAAAACAGTCCTGAGGTAAGCAATCATCAGCACCCCTCTCATTTATGATAACAAGACTAATTCAACAAGACTCAACAAAACAAGATATGTTGAATCAACACAATCCCAAAAAGTGCTTAAGGATAGTACATTCTTTAATGTTTCATGCAGCAGCAGCAACCCAGCTACCAGAATGTTCTCTGTTCAGTGGTGAACAGCAAAGCACTAAGAAGATCAGGCGTTTAAGCTACAACTCTCTTTCTCACCTCTCGGGAAGGACTTCTCTTTATCAGAGTGTAATAGTACCTGTTAGGAGGCTGGTGTACAAGAAATCAAGGCTGAAGAACTGTAACAGAGCTCTGTGAAGCACAACAATACATTTTGTCACAAATCCAGTGCTCTGCAACTGAGGCTGTTAGTGACCCATAAAAATGAAAATGGTGCTAGCATGTCCAGTTATGCTGCTTCTGATCCTGACCTACATACTGAGAATGCAAGCTCTTCAAGCACTGCAATAAGAGGAATGCACAGAAAGTCCTTCTGATCTGGATGTCATGATGTAAGCAGAAAATCAACACCCATGAACCTGAACCCTGGTAATGTGTACCTCAACCAAAGTCAGAGAAACAGTATATTCCATTTTGGTAAACACCTGATTACACAAGAAACAGTACATAAAGTTTGTGTTTACATTAAATGTTGCTAACTCAGTGCCTTATCAGTCAGAAAACGAATGAGCATTAATTATCCTACATAATGTCCCAGAAGAGCAGCCATCAGCTATGAATAAAGACACTAAAAGGACTACAGCAGTAGCTGTTTAAAGAATGAAGTTGAAGTTGGAACTTTAATTTTATAGCACCTTATTTATAGGACTTTACAGTGTCCATGTTAACTGCAAATGGAGATGACAGCTACAGTAAAACTCAAAGTGTATTTCATGTGCATCTCATCTCTCTGTTAGACACACACACACACACACACACACACACACACACACACACACACACACACAAACAATCCAGTCTGGACAGAGCATGTTAATATCTGTCTAACCTTATAACTTGGATGCTTATTATGTTTGTGTTGGGGAATATTATAGTAGACCTACAAAGTGGTATATTTAGTTAATTATGAAGTGTAACAATTTATATCATTCTCGAATACAGCAAAGAAACCACATGCACAGAAAATAAAACATTTTAAAATAAATTTCACAATGTGATTTAAAGAGATCTAGGGACACATTTTTGGACTGAAATGAGGATACAGCTGTGGAATGTAGTGAGTGGGTGTGATTTTGGAAAAGAGCAGGGATAGCTGTTTGAAATGTCGTAGGTGTAGGATGATGGATTGCAGTCATGATAAAAATAAAAATATTGTAAGGACACTTTCAGAATGTGATTTCTAGGGTGGCTTCAGAAGAGGCTGCAATGTAGTTTCAGGATATTTAACAAAGTAACAAGCATGATTTGAATAGTAGTCTGCTGAAAAGAATAATTTATATGTGTGATTTGGGATATGGTAACAGGAATGCTTCATTGCAAAACAAGCAATAAAATACCGGAGCATGAATCCATTGCTGTTTTTGTAACTGTTGGCTGATATAAAGAACTGCCATTTTTACTGCTATCAAGTCTTAGAACATCTTCTTCTTCTTCTTCTTTTTCCGGCTCTTAGAAAATACACATAAAAAATGCATGTATTCAAAATTGCCATAATACAATATGCATGACTATAGTAGTAGCCAGCATTACTCTGCTATCCAGAAGGTTAACCCACAGTTGTTAATATATATTCTTTAGACCCAGTGATGCAACCACCATTGTTTAATTTCACAGTGATTCAAACTTAGATTAGTGATTCATCATGAAGAAAAAAGATACTGTTGGCACCCTCAGGTCAAGCTAATAAAATATGGGTAATGAGACAGCTTTTATTCTATATGGAGACTAGTGATTTTCAAACTGCTGCTTTTACTGATGTTGAGTTGTGATGGTGTAAGTATGTTCCCTGCAATAATAATAGAAACGTTTCAAAAACTGCAGAATATACTGGATGCATACCTCTCAACTTGTAAGTGCAAAAACTCTGGACAAAGCCAAAAATGATGGAAGGGGGGCAAAGGCCCAAAAATAGGGACAAGTTTAAAAATCACTGTTGTAAAATTAGAAAGCTGACATATAAAAGTATTTGTATTAGCATGCATTTTCTGATGTGTATGAAGTCTGAAACTCAAATGTCTGTTATCATTTTGTGACATCAGTCCTCAATGATTTGCCAGAAGACCACATTTTTTTTTCTATGAGGATAGATCAAAAATAAAAGATAGTTGAGAGGTATAACTGGATGAGTTAAACAGCTTGAAGTTCACTCAGTGGCAGATGTGGTCTGTTGAGTGTAATAAAATGAAAGTAGCAAAACACATCTGGATCCTTTGAGATGAAAAGAGCCTCAACACCAAGTGACCCAACAATGTCATTGTATCTTCAAAAGGATTTAGAAGAAGAATGAACTATGAACTATGGACATCAAATAACTTGGAATGAAGAATTACATCACATTATTTACACCTGCACTTCTCAAGTCACTTACTTACCATATACTTCCTGTGTTACCATATACTTCCTGTGTTACTTATCATATACTTCCTGTCATCAGCACAGCTGATGTCAAGGGTATTACTGCAACCATAAGAAACCTGATCATGACAAGGTTAGTGCAGAAAAAGAAATAGTCAAAGATGTTGAACAGATTCTACAAAGGAAGTGTGTCAATAATTACAATGTTGTTTATAAATCTTGGCAAGCAACCATTGTGTATGCACTGATACTGATTCAGTGAAGTTAATTTCCCAAACACTGCACCTTCACTTTCTCTGCCACTTAGAAAGTAGTTCTCCATTTAGAAGAGGCAGCCTACTACAAATTATAACTGTATTTTGCTATAATTGCCCAGTTGTAGGCTATTACATTATGTCTAAGCATAAATGACTTTTATTTTTTTTTCAAAAAAGTACTTATCTTATTTCCTGTTACTTCAGATTACCATTATTTGTACCATGAATGTACCTGTGAAATGCTTTTGGTTTTCAGTGCAATGTTATGTTAATGTGTAGCCAACCAGTGTTTAGAACACAGCAGATCTCAGTACTTTCTACACCGTCTTTCACTTTTATCCAGAATATTGAACTGAGCAGACTATCTGATATTCAGATGGTTTTCTGCATTCAACAGTACTTTTCACTAAGAAAGCTACCAACAACTTATAAATGGGCACTTTATATGACATGCAATTCTCGCAACAATCAGTTTTACTTCATATTAAAAAGAAAACATCTTTTTTATTCAAAAAAAGTTCATCAGGCTCACATTTTGTTTAGTATATATACAGCAGTTTTCAATATTTGCCATCTTTAAGCAATTGCTTAAGCCTTTGCAGAAAAAATGGCTATGAATTTCAGTAAGATATATATATATATATATATATATATATATATATATACTTTACATTACCAAAAAGCCAGATAACTGAAGACAAAATGCTCGAGACCACAATAATGAAACTTAGAATACTGAACTGTATCTGTTTTCCCAGGGCAAGGAAACACTTCCCGAAATCTACAGTACAACACACTGCAATATCTAAACCCACCCAGGTGGGGAGCTAAGTCCCCCACATACCCCCAAGCTAAATATACCAACTCTGGGATCACACTACAGTGGGGAAGGGGGCATTATTCCCCACGCTGGGCAAGTGTTTCCTTGCCATGGGAAAACAGATGGGACTTGGTACTCTACATTTCTTTACTGTGGTCACAAGCATTTTGTCTTCGGTTTTCTAGCTTTTTGGTATATACAGGGCTACTTTACATTATTGAAATTCCACTTCGCTAAACTTAACAAACACGAGACGACTGTGCCGAACACTTGCTTTATCGAACCATTACATCACTGAAAATTTACTCTGGGAAATGAGGCAGTTGGGCAGTACTAAAAACAAATACACCAAAGCATATCAAACCCACCCAAGAGGGGGCAACACCCCCCCATACCATCCAATGTGTGGGGCTGCACACCCCACACCCCCCCAACTAAATATGCTAACTCCAAGATCACACTATAGTAGGCCTGGAGTAAAACTTCAGTGATGTGACATTTCAATAAAGTAAGTTTTCGGTGTAGTCATCTAGTGTTTGTAAAGATTGGCAAAGTGGAGTTTCGATGATGTCAGGTATATATATATATTTATATATATATATATATATATATATATATATATATATATATATATATATATAAATGTGAGTATATGTGCACTTCTGTGTGTGTGTGTGTGTGTGTGTGTGTGTGTGTGTGTGTGTGTGTGTGTGTGTGTGTGTGTGTGTGTGTGCATGGGTGTGGGTATGTGGGTTTGTAGGGGGCTCATGTCAATGCAGTGAAGGTGGTTTTGATGAAGGCAAATAAACCAAAATAATTTCACCAAAACTGCCTAGAGAGAACATTAAACAATTGTTTTTTGTTCTTTTTGTAGGGGGCAAGCCTCCCCACTTACATCCCAGTGTGAGGTAATACCCCTCACCCCCCGGTATTGTATATACCAACTCTGAGGTCACAAAACAGTGGAGAAAAAGGCAATCCCCATTTTCGCTGACGGTGGTTTCACTGAACTGGCTTTGATGTCTTTGTGTTCGCTGAAATCACCTTTCAGAGACTGACATGCAAACTGTACATGGTGTGTGTGTGTGTGTGTGTGTGTGTGTGTGTGTGTGTGTGTGTGTGTGTGTGTGTGTGTGTACATGGATCTACTTCTAAACATCAAAATCCCATATAATCAAAACTCATTTTCGCGAGATGAAAATCCCAAAACTTTGAATACCCAAATGGCAAATTTTCCTAGAGTAAGTAAGCACTTGCCCAAAATTAAACAAAAAACACCTTGTTGGGAAATTACATCCCCACCACCCCCTAACTATACATACCAATTCCAGAATCACACTACAGTGGAGAAAAGGTCACATTGGGCAAGTGTTTACTTACCCTGGGAAAAATTTGTCATTCGGGTATTCAAGGTTTCAGGATTTTAGTCTAGCGAAAATGAGTTTCAATTATATGGGATTTCAAACTTCAGAAGGAGTTTAAATATATATATATATATATATATATATATATATATATATATATATATATGTTGCTTATGATCATGATAATCCTCTATTACAGACAAACAGACAATATACAAATGAAAAGACAGCAAACATATGAACAAAGATATAAAGCAACCACTGTTGAATAGTAATATAGAAACTATCTACTAACATTCAAAAGTTTATAGGAAGAGGATGGGAGAATACGAGGATGAGAGAAATGTGGAGAGTGGTGCTTGTGGTATGTTGAATTAGAAGATGTGGACAGAAGAGGTTGGTATAGTGGGGTGGGGTGAAGGAAAGAAGGAGGAGAGCTAGACAGCATGAGTGAGGAGAGGGAGGAATGTAATAGTAAGAGAATGGATTTCAAATGAGAAACAGGGGGATTTAATGTTCATTGTAGGACCAACTAGAAAGTAAGTGAATGAAATGAAGCCTGACAAATTTAACCTTAGGTCACTGTTTAATGCAGTGACAATATGACTTACTTGCTGAAAATATGCCATGTCAGAGTAATGAAGCCTGATAAAGGTGTATTCTTTGTATTCATGTATTCATTCATTGTCCTTGTATTCATGGACAAGGTGGACTATATAAATAAAGTCATATGTTTTATCAAACAATTGCTATTCTAAGGTTAGTTTAAACAAAGTGAATATTGCATATAGGAAAATTTAAGAAAGTTTAAATGACTTTTTTTTGGAAAATAGTAATGACATAGATACATACAACTACCTATGTATGCCAGCACCATTAACACCTGTATTATTTGGGTCTCCCAAAATCCACAAAAGTATAACTGATCCACCTTTTAGGCCAATTGTGGATGGCAGGAGATCCATTACATATGTATGTGCCAAATACATGGATAGTAAATTGAAGCCACTTATTGGCAGTGAACCCCAAATTTGTAAAGAGTCATGGGATTTTTTATAGGATATTAATTCTCTTGAATTTGATGGAGAATATCATCTCTTGACGGTGGATATAAAAGATCTATATACCGTCATACCTCAGGATGTAGGCATAGAATGGGTCCATGAATTTCTATTTTTGAAAGGTATTGATCAAAATGAAATTAATTTAATTGCGTCCTTATTAGATCTAATTTTGAATAATAACTTCATGCTTTTTGACAAGGAATTCTTTTTGCAAAAAACGGGGGTATCCATGGGCTCCCCATGTGGAGGTAGCTTCGCAAATTCTGTCATGGCATATTGTGAGAGACATTTTTTATTGCAAAACTCCATTTTTAAAGAAAATGTAAAATGTACACTAGATATCAGGACAATATGCTTTTTATGTGGAAAGGGAAGTTTGGATACAGTTAATATTTTTATTAATGATATTACCGAGTTAACAGGCTTCCTGAAATTTACTTTTGAGTTTAATACAGACTCCATTAACTTCCTGGATGTGTCACTGTCTAAGGATAGACCCAATAATAGGTTTAAGGCTAGCATATTTAGGAAACCTACATACTGGAATGCTTTCCTACATTTTAGTAGCAGCCACCCATACCATCAGAAAAGGGTGGTTACAAAGGGCCAACTGGTCAGGGTAGCCAGAACGGTTTCATCAGAGGCAGACTTTTTGACTGAATGTAATACATTGAAAGTTATGTTTTTGAAAATAGGCTACCCTGAACAACTTTTTGAATGGCTTTTTGATGAAGTTTCTACTAAAAGGACTAATGGTCATTTTAAACCTATTTTAAGTAAGGGCTATGTGGAACAAACATGTGACACCTCTTTAGATGATCATAGGAGGAACATAAATAGAAATTATGATGTCAGAATAAACTTTCTAACTACTTTTTCCATTGATGCACATACGATTAAAATATTATGAATAAAAATCTGGCTATAATACCAGAAGATAATGTTATTAACACGAAATTGGGAGATAGACCTTATGTTACTTATAGAAAAGGTCCAAATTTTAAGGCTTTGTTGGAAAGGAATAATCCAAAATGCCTCAATAATTGGGGGATGAGGAAGTGTGAGAGATGTCAGCAGTGTCAACATATTATAAGGTTTCTATACATGATAAAAACTATGCTATTAATGGAAAGTTTAATTGTGAAACAGGAGGAGTGGTATACGCTGCTTTATGTCAACAATACCAAAGCTATTACATATGCAAAACCGAAAAAATGGTTAAACAAAGAATTTATGAGCATCAATATCAAATTAGTAGGGCTAACACCACAAATGTTTTGGCAAGACACATCTTGGAACATCTCACACACAAATTCCATTATATAGTCTTACAACAAATAGGTAGGAATATTAGAGGTGGACCCTGGGAGTTAAAACTCGAAGAGCAAGAATTAATTTGGCAAATTAAAACATATGCACATATTCCACCAGGGCTTAATGAATATTGATCGATAAAATGCATTTTGAAATTAAAAGCTCTTCAAAGATGAAGCTTGATGTATTTACTATTTTCATTATTTGCTACACTTGTTTACATCTACTTATATTTACATTTATATGAATATACTTATCCACTTGTTTGGTTTCTTGAATAAGGTATTATATAATTTTTTAAAAATTATTCATATTTAAAATGTTTTATATCGTGAAATAAGAAATAGGAATAATGTTTTTAGGTTGCTGTTTGTGTAAAAAAGCATTTTATTATATAATAGTTTTAAGTATTTTACTAAGTATCACTGGCTCTTTAAATTTCTTAATTATGTTAATTACTTTTGTAATTATTGTATTTATCTTAACTAATGGCATTATTTTAACTGTGGGATTTTGGGTTTTCATTGAAGAAGTTCATGCATTTTTTGAACAAAAGGCTAAGAGTATAGAGATAAGACTTTGAGGCAATCTGCATAGGATAGTGTGTTTATTACACCTTGTATTCTTTTTATGAAGAACCTCTATAGGTGTTCTAGTTGTTGCATGTTCCTGGTCAAGTACATACTGAAGGGGGAGTTAAACTCAATAACTTAATAATAGGTCTGATGAGGACTGACTACAGTGACACAATGACTTCCCTGGACCTTGATGCCATCCTCTTACTTATAAGTTGATTGACATAGAATGATATTTTTACTACCTTAGACACATGTTGGTCAAAAGCCATATTACTATCTAAACAAGTCCCCAAATTACAGACTCCTGTGTCAAAGATAATCTCTGCAAAAGCCCTGAAACTTGTCAGATTTTCTGCTGGGCACTCAGTGAAGGCCCTGCTGTTGATCACATTAGTTCAGGATTTACCAGATCTTTCCTTGTGGTGAAAGAGCTGCTCCATGTTAATGTAGTGTAGGGCAATACACCCAAATAGGACAACTTTGAGAAAGTGAAACGGATATTGAAAAAAATTGAGTTCTTATAATTATCAATGCATCCTCTAGGACTAAGAAATGGATTTATGAGCTTAGTGAACAGATCAGTTTCAATAAACTAAATCAAATGAAATTATGTTGCCAAACCTTTAAAATAAAAGGAGCCAAGGAAAATTTTACTGAAACTGACAACTTCTTAAGACCGAGGAGACCAAATCTCAGGCACTTCCAAAAACTTTCTCGAGAAGGTGGGGATAGAGAAGGATCATGGTCAGGCAGGATGGCCATAGTAACGATCTTAGATATTACTAAAGGGAGTGGATACTGCAGTCCTGTGAATGTCCTCCTTTGGAGGAGATGCCTAGTACTGTGAATATATTATCAGTTTGTCATCTATTCCCTACTGAAATATTACTAGCTTATTTTTTAATGTAACACATGCAGTTTATTCTTTAAGGGCAACAGGCACTTTATTTGTAGATGAAACAATGAAATATAAAGTTGTTTGCTAGCAGCAACCTCTTTATTAGTTACAGATCTCTTTAATGTGAAATTATTTAGATGACTTTTACTTCTGCAGAGATTGTGCATATTTACTGATACTGGTGGATTGTAGAAGTTTGAGTAGACTTTTATGATGGAAATGTTCAGAATTGGGCAGATTTGTCATTATTGGTTCATACATTTTGTTTCATTGCTCACTGGAAAATTGTTCAAAACAAATTTAAAACACACTCTAACAAGTGTGCTGTATTATACAAGGAATATAATTTAATACAATCAGGAAGGTGAATCAAAAAACACAGGTATGTTTGCATGGTCTTAAATGTGTGCAAGGGGCCTATGATTTGAAAACAGCCTAAAGGTAAACTTTATCCACCAATGGCCAGATGCATTTTCTTTGAATGTGAGCTTCAATGCTGTTTCAATGACTGTGAGTTTCAAGGGCAGAGAAGTTTTAATGTTAAGTCTGTTTTTCATTGTGAGACTGTATTGCTTTGTTTAACAGATGTCTATCAGTGTTTGTGCTATAAAATTTAAAATAAAAGTTTTAAATGAAATCTAAATAATCATTGTAGAAGTCAAGCATAAAGCAGTATGCACATTAAGGTGTTTATGATAAATGGTGGGAAACAGCCAAGTAATGGTATACTGGAATGGCTACGGGGGGGTTGTGTATGGGGGGGCCCCATTTGACCATGATTTTGTGAGGGGGGAGGTGCGGCAAATTCAAAACAGTCCCGGGTGGCACAAACTCTAGCTATGCCACTGTGCTTGCCTCATCCTGGCCAAACGCCTTGCATGGGATCGCATGTTACAAGCCCTCTCTTCTGCAGCTGTGATAAGAGAAGGAAACCATTATACATACCAGTTTTGTACAAATTCAGCGTGTATATTTAAAAATTACTAGAAAACATACTTACATATCTGTGGGGTGTTCCCTGACCCCGTGTCTCTTAGATCCATTGATCCAAGTTTCCTATCTTCCTTTGATAGAGGTCATCATAGTGGTGATGACACTCCTCACCAGTGTGGGGGATATCAGTTGCACTGGTCAGGTCCCTGACCAAACTATCCCAGGCCTCAGACTTACATTCTGATCCCTGATAGTTTCCCTGGAGCAGCCAGGGTCTATAGTGCTTTACCAGGAGTCCAGTGAACACCTTAGGCTCCTGCACACTCCACTGTTCTACCCTAAAGTGCACACCTTTACTCAAGACAGTAGCCATACCCACAGTTAAGCTCAAGCTCCAAGGCATAATGTGAAATTCCTTCCTACTGCCCTTTAAATAGGTTGCATTCTCACCATTGCATGTCATACTGTAACTTTCAAAAATGAGCCTCATTGCTTAGCATTGCGCAAATTCATACAACCCATGTTTAAGTGATGCTTAGCACCTCGCAACTTTTCTGAATGTAACAATAATTGAATTTAAAGTGAACTGATGTTTCAGTGACTTGACATACTTTTACAGCAGAATATGTAAAAGGTATTACTGCCCAAGACCTACTGCACTGTAGGTCATGACTCAACCTATCTACCCACTGTATTAAACAGAGCTCATAATTCTTCAGATATACTGCAAAGGTGCCAGTGTAAGCAATAGGCAGCTTCACTGCATGCCTTTGCGTGGTGCTAAGTACAACTACAACAATTAAATGCATCCAGTTTCTAAGTTTCTATTTTTGGATGTCTAGCAGATGTCTAATGCATGAGTGTGCAGTGCTAAGCATAGCTAAATAACATAGCGCATCATGCAAACAAGCACATAAAAATAAAAAAAATAAAAAATAAATAAATAAAAGTGAATGCATCCAGTTTCTATTCTTAGATGTTTAGCAGATGTCTGATGTATGGGTGTGCAGAGCTAAGCATAGCTAAATGACACAGCGCATCATGCAATCAAGCACATAAAAGGGAAAAAAATTAAAATAAATCCAACTTAGTGAAATAAAATTCTTGTAGACCTTTCAGTCAAGGTTAACAGGCCAGAGGGTATATGGATCTGCCGTCAGTCTTACATGGATTCAACATTCATGTTGCAGTGACCCCCCCCCTTAGGTGTGTACCACAATTAATATGTATGACATGCTGCTGAGGGAGGATTGTGGCCAGATACACAGATACATTCCTTGTAGGCTCTACACAGAGCCTACAGAGACTTTATTGAATCCTGCTGTTTGTTTAGTAAAATGAGAATGTTATCGAATGAATTAATGAAGGAAAAAAATTAGTCTAACAAAAATGGAGGATCTATTAATCACACAGCCAAGTAACTGTAAAACACACAAATATATGCATTTTTACCAAAAGTGTAATTTAATGTAAAAAGTGATAAACAGTGTAAAATCACAGGGATAACACTATTAACACTTTGATTAAGTAGAGGAAGGTATAATCTGATATTCCAACAGCCAGGTAACTGTTTCAGACACAAGGCCAGCAACTTTAGCCAGAAAAATTGTAAAAAACAGTTATACAGTTTGGTAAAATAATCAATAAAGTATATATATATTGTATTAAAGCATATATAAAATATAATGTGACAATTTTCAAACATTAATGAAAATAAACAACTATACTGGAAGAGCACATATAGAAAACAAAACATTGTTATAAATTGCCAACAGTACAGCAATGACAGCAGATTTAGATTATCTTTTTTTTCTGACCTCCTGTGAGAGTAGAGTGTCACACTTAAGCTGTGATGTGTCATTATCAGCTTCAAGAAGGCTGCTGTTAATGGATTTATCCTACTGCAGGGAATGCTTCCCTGACAGAGCTAAATCCTACCAGTATTGCTGTGGCTGCTAGATAACACAATTTCAAAAGCACCTTACTCTTTATAGAAAAAACCTGCATCCATCCCATACATGATATTCAATTTGCTGTCCTAAACATTTTTCTGTGGACACTGGTTTAGGTGGAATTTGCAACCAGTGTGAGTTATATTGGGGACACAATGATTTCTCCATTAACAGCAACTTTCTTGAAGCTGATATATTGTTTTTCCAGTGTGACATTCTCTATCCCCATCACTTCTAACCATAGTCAAAAAAAAGATTAACTTACGTTGCCTGTGACTTCTTTGCCATCGGGGCAATATATAGAGGCAGCAGTGCCTGTTATCTGCTCACACAATTCATATTTCAGTAGGACAGAGTTGTCACTATATTTTGTTAGATATGGAGAAGTTGTCACCTGTTATGTAGAGATCAGACCATGGCAGAATCTGGATATTGTCTGTAGCACACAGTAGCAGGCATCATTGTTATCAGGACCCTATAGATAAAGTTGCCTTCTCTGTAGAAATAACTTTGGTTAGAAGTCCCTGATGGTGGTGACGCTCTTTACTTGTTGCTTGATCTTGCTTTAGGATCTTGTCCATAATTGTACAAACAATGTATAGGATGGTAGAATCTATAACACCTTACAGGGGAAGCCTTGCAATATTCTTCACTACTTTGTAAGGCACATTAATAGGTCACTATTCTTCTACTGAACTGGGTCATCAGAACCTCTGCAGTTGCTGGTGTTTAAGGCTGGGGTATATAAAAATGATGAGTGGATTTCATAAGCTCTTGCCTTCACAGTTATGGCCAATCATTTGCACGTCTCTTTATTTTGCAATACAAATACATTCTGTCATTTCATTCTTTTTCAAGGTAGTATATATACCCAATAACTGTAAGTTAGTCTGTGCCCTTCAGGTATAAGACATAGTTGTGGACATTTCCTGTTCTGAGGTAGCACTAGGTGTACATTGACCAGTGTGCCACTCTTATGGTCAGTACCATGTCACTTCTATGTACTTATGCTGTGGTAATAGGACACTGCCTCACTACACCTTCCTTATTGTGCTTTCTGTTGTTTCCTGCAGCAGGACATTCATCAGCTTTCCATCCTTATGCCGTGCTATGCAAACACTTAAAAATTCTTCTCACAGTTAAACACAATAAGAGCACTCGAAAAAAGCCCACAAAAGTTCTCCGTATATACTTCAAGGTTTATTAAACACTCGCACTCCACACACTAAAATCCAGCCACTGCAGGCTGCTATAAGCATAAAACATTAATGCTTCTTAAAAATAACAAAACAGTGTTTTCGTCTGCAACCAGACTTCCTCAGATGAGATGCATACTTCCATCAAATCTCCTATAGCAGCCTGCAGTGGCTGGATTTTAGTGTGTGGAATGTTTAATAAACCTTGAAGTATATACGAAGGACTTTCGTGGGTTTTTAGACTACGGTGGTGGTGCTGCAGTAGTGTTGTCACCTCACAGTAAGACGTTGTCCTGTTCGATTCTCAGCTAAAGCATCTTCTGTGTGTGGAGACATGCGTGAATAGGCATACCTTCGTTGAAGGTTGTGCGTCAGGGCTGGCAAGTCGGTACGTAAAAATCTACTGCCAATCATTAGCGGACCGGAGTTCTGCTGTGGCAACCCCTAACCGGGAAAAGCCGAAAGATACAACATTGTGTTTTACAGTAGCGTTTGGCTTTGAGCACTATAGTCCATTTGTTTGTGTTCTTCTCACAGTTCTCATTCACATTTTAGCTGTGGCACAAACAAGTGGTGAACTGCTATGGGTAACTAGTAGGGAAATGATGAAAGCCTAAAGTCATCTTCTATGATAATTCTGAAAGGTAGAAGGCAAATCAGTTCAGATCAACAGATGAAAGTAAGATTTTAAACACTCTACAATGATGTTATTATCTGCAGTGACAAATGCTGTAGAGAGAGCAAGGAAAAATAACACCAATGCTCTCTTACAACAAGTGTGATGTGATTGGCAGTCCTTAAAAAAACGGATCTATAAACACCTTAAACAAGTCTGATTGTGTGATGTGTTATAAAAGCTGAATTGTGAGGAACATTCTAGTCATAAAATTTAAGACAGGCCTTGAGCTTTTTCTACACAGCTATTTCATTCAATTTAAAAGCCAAAGTATGTATGTCACTGGGCAATAATTCTGCAGTTATGAAGACTGAAAGATGATTTCTTAAGAGTAGAGATCATAAAGGTGTCTCTTGATTCTGTTGAAAAACTCAAAGTCTCAGGGCTCACAAAGTCTCAGGCCACTGAACATCTAGGGAACCTAGAAACAAACTAGTTAAATCAGAGTCCAAACTATAAGTTGTGGGTTTTAGACCCTTAATAGCACCATGATTTCTAAATGCTAGATGAAACTCATTAAAGCTCCAAGACTACATAGCTAATCAAGCAAGCAAACAATAAAGAAAACAAACAAGCAAACAAATAAAAACAAATAGGCATAAAACACTTCAGTTTCATCAATCACTATGGGCTGCACAGCATTTCAGCCACCCAAAAATGTAACTGGTTAGACAGATACTGCAGATATTTCCCTGGATGAGAAAAGTGATTTTTTTTTTGCGGAAATGTCTGACTGCTTCACTGCATTATGTCCATCCATTCTATTTGTTCCCCAACAACAAGGACCTTCTTCATTATCGCTGCAACCTAGTCTGTTCTTCTCTGGCAATATAGTTCTCCATTTTATACCAGGATTTTCATGCTTCAACAGAGACAGAGTACACATGGACATTTTGTAATG
>NC_056725.1:115592848-115755237 GCF_019279795.1 Protopterus annectens
CTTTGACTGGGGGTGGGGGCGGAATGTGGCTACCCAGAGTGATTAGTTTATGGTCAGATCTAACCAGCGAGGGGTTGACCTCCAGTGTGCAACACTGGCCGCCAATGTTGGTGATGACCAGGTCCAATATGTTGTCACCTCTGGTGGGGATGTTGACCAGTTGATCCGGGGCATTTGAATTTATAAATTTTAGGAAATGTCGGGCAAGGGAGTTAGTACTTGAGTAGTTCTCCCAGTTAATGTTTGGGTAATTGAAATCACTCAATATCAGGGTACTTGAGTAATTCTCCCAGTTAATGTTTGGGTAATTGAAATCACTCAATATCAGGGTGTTTGGTAGGACCTTTATGTTTTCCAGTGTTTCCAGAAATGTGGAATGGGGGTCCTGAGACATGGTGGGTGATCTGTAGCAAGCTACAATTTGAATTGCAGTTTTGCCAGTTGTTAGTTGCACGTGGATGATCTCTGATGCATCGTGCTGTGCCACTAACCTGGAGGTGTTGGTATCCTTGATGAATATGGATACGCCCCCATCTTTTGTATTTTGGTCCAGGTTTTGTGCCCAAAATGTATGGTATGAGTTGTAGCCTGGTAGTGCTGGGGTGCTCTCTGGACTCTTAAACGAGGTTTCTGTTACCGCACATATATCGATTTTCTCCATACTGAGGAGTGCCTCGAGTGCATGCATTTTGAGGTGTAGTAGCATTACCCTCAGTTTTTTGTTACTTGTGCTATTTATGGCGGTGGGTTTGTCTTTTGAGCCTTGCCTAAAAAAGGCACAATGGGGGTGGCAAGAGCCTTGGCCAGTATTCAAAAGCCTAAGGGTAACAGGTGCAAGCCATCTCTAGTGAAGCAGCGTGGCTTGTCGAGCATGTCATCCCAGGCAGACAGATACTGGATCCCCTTTGAATGACACCAGAAACTTAGCAAATTGTTGAAATTGATCATTTTTTCTTTATATCATGTTATCATTCTTGGTGAAGGCAGGATGCTACTCAGGGTCATGCCAGCCTGGGATACGTGATCAGAGAGCTCTTCCATGTCTCTTTTCATGTAGTCCATGGAGGTATGGCTCAGGTCATTCACACCACCATGGACAATGACATAGTCATATCTGTACTTGTTCTGGAGTGACCTGAGTGCTTGCGTTATGTGGCGGATGCTGGCAACCGACAGGCAGCTAACAGTGACCTTCTCCTTGTTCAGCCTAGTGAGTGGGACATCAGTGTGCCTGACTATAGAGTCACCTATTACTAGTGTGTTGGGTATGTTATTTTACCTTAAGGGCTGTGATTGCGTGGCACACTGGTTTTGTGAAGTATGTGTTTCATGGTTTGTGTTGGGGGGTGGAGGTTGCTTGGATGTCTGCTTTGGAGGTCTCTGTTGCTTTTGCAGATTTTTATTTAGAGCCTCCGAGTATGTTTTTGTGTATTTATGTATGTGAGACTGGTGGCATGATGCAAGTAATTCCCTTCTCCTCTTGATTGTCTGGTCCAGTCTTGGGTTGAGAGAGCTTAGCCTCCAATTTGACTGTATAATTGTATCTCTCACATGTATTAGTGTTTGATGGTAGGAAGAGAGGGTTGTCTGTATACATGAGGCAGTTGTAACATTGCCTCAAAATGCCAAGATTTACCAGTTAGACCGGACAGTACACCTGAAACTGCCCTTTGGATATGCCTGGATAGGTACAGTAAACTTTTTTACTGATTGGCTGGTAAGGTCGAATAGAGAGCCTTGTCCTTCTCTACAGTATAGGGGAGTCTAGTGCTAAGATTTATTAGTGCTTGCTATGAGTTTTGAGCAAGTGCCAGGCAGCAAAGTGAATGGTTTGAGTGCTTAAGTTGAAAGTTTGTCTAATTCCAAGGGAAAAATTGAAGAGTAGACTTTGTGGAGCCAAAATAGTTATACCCTAGCTAACCAGCGCTGCCCGACACACAAAACCGTGCTAATGTAGGTTTTATAGCAGGGAAATGAAAGAGAGAGAAATTAGCCCAAAATGGCCAATAAACTACTAATTTCTGGACTGAAACCACTCCTCCAGGGACAGATAGGCTGCTCAAAGCTCCCCTTTCTCACAGGTGAACAGAGAAACTTCCTTCTATCCAAATAAGGTATGGGCAAACACAGAAACTTGTAACACAGCCCTGAATTCAGCACTAACCTGAAAACTGGACTATACTAGCTTAGAAAGGTGGGAAAACAAGTATTTTTTTTTTTTCAGAAAGTAAAGCAGATACAATAAAAAAAACCCACTTTAAATGCACAAAAATGGCTATCACACTTGAGTGTGTAGCCTACAACAGTTAAACAGGTAATTTAAACACAAAAATGACTTTGTTAAAATGCAGGCAGTAAAATAAGTACAATATGTAGCTGAAACAAACTTTTTAAATCACAGAAACTCTAAAAAATCAGCATTTTAGGCAGAATTAACTAAAGGCAGCAAGAAAATGCAGAAAAATGATACTTAATCACTCCAAAGTCTCTCTTTTGTCTTTCTGCTGCTGTAGAACTCTGCAGGGCACCAGGGAGGAGCTTGCTGAGCTGTATACAAGAGCAAAAACCTTGCAAATGCAGGTTTTATAGCAGGGGGATGAAAGAGATAGAAATTAGCCCAAAATGGCCAATAAACTACTAATTTCTGGGCTGAAACCACTCTTCCAGGGACAGATAGGCTGCTCAAAGCTCCGCTCTCTCACAGGTGAACAGAGAAACTTCCTTCTATCCAAGTAAGGTATGGGCAAACACAGAAACTTGTAACACAGTCTTGAATTCAGCACTAACCTGAAAAATGGACTATACTAGCTTAGAAAGGCGGGAAAACAAGTATATGTATATATATATATATATATATATATATATATATATATATATATATATATATATATATATATATTTTTTTTTTTTTAGAAAATAAAGCAGATACAATCAAAAAAATGCTTTAAATGCGCAGAAATGGCTATCACACTTGAGTGTATAGCCTACAACAGTTAAACAGGTAATTTAACCACAAAAACGACTCTGTTAAAGTGCAAGCAGTAAAATAAGTACAATATGAAGCTGAAACAAGCTTTTTAAATCACAGAAACTCTAACAAATTGGCATTTTTGGTGGAATTAGCTAAAGGCAGCAAGAAAATGCAGAAAAATTATACTTAATCACTCCAAAGTCTCTCTTTTGTCTCTCTGTTGCTGTAGATCTCTGCAGGGCACCAGGCAGGAGCTTGCTGAGCTGTATACAAGTGCAAAAACCTCACAAATGTCGGTTTTATAGCAGGGAAATGAAAGAGATAGAAATTAGCCCAAAATGGACAATAAACTACTAATTTCTGGGCTTTCTTAGGAAATTAAGTACACATAGTGCAGACAAAGTAATTTGAGAAGGCCACAAACAAGATGAAATAATTTGACCTCAACATGTTATCATTTGGATATTAAGAAAGAAGGCACCCTAGTAACACTAAGGCTTATAAACTATTTTCATAAACAATTAAAATGGCTGGATGCAAGCCATCACAAAATTAGTAAGCTGTAGCAATTAATTGCATGTTGATGCATAAACGCCTTACTGCGATTATTTATTATGTCGCCTGTCCCTAAACTGTGGACAAAACACTGCTGGATTCCTTTTGTTGGAACAGCATTGATGTTGCAGAAGAAAAACACTTGAGCTTTGGGTGGGAGTAAGCCTTTAGTCATCTGCCCATAAGTCACTTTTGTAAATAAATAAATCTAAAAATCTGACTGAAAAGGGTGCTAGAATTTTCTTTTTTTTTCAAAAACAGATGAATATTGCTAAGAATAAATGCATTTGGATATCTGTGTGGGATTCCACAAGCTTTGCTAAATTAAAATATTTGAAATTACTAATGATTGTATGGGATGAGGTAACATAGGCATGTATGTTTCTCATAAATTCCAGGAAAGCTTTTGACCTCATAAACCACAGTGCACAGTACAAACAAAATTATAAGTGCATGGGATATGAAATGTTTTATAACATGCACATGCCTTTTTACAATGAGAACTGCAGTTGATGTCTCTTGATATCTGGAAGTAGCAGTGGATTATTTAACTGACTGTGCTTGAAGTACTGCTTGATAACTTTTGCATTATTAATGATCTGCTAATGAAAGTTGAAGTAAAATGTAATGTTGTAAAATGATATTAAAATGCAATAACCATGATTTAAAAGGAAAATGACAAGACAGTCTCCCTAATGATTTGGGCAAAGGGATGAAAATATAAATTAAAAATTAACTTTGATGATTTTTATAAAGTTGAAATTATTGGACAAACAAGTTTTGCACATTGTACACTTCATGACATGTTTTCACATGTACCGGTTGAAAAGGGTGCATACACTAGTCTGTCTACCAGTTAACCAATTTATTTGGTTATTAGTCTCAAGGTCACACTTTTTAACAAACAGCATTTATAAACATATCTATTACTGGGTGGGAATTCGAATTCATAACATATTATGATATGTGTCATCTGTTAATTCCTTGTGTATACCCATTTAAAAAGGCTGCAGTTCATGAATTGTAAATAAAGTCAGCATGAGACAGGGAAGCTCAACATAATGGCATTTGCATAGAATTATACAAATTAGCCAATTAATATTCTGTATGGATTTCATGATTAGACCTGTAAGACATTTAGCTATGACTGATATGGTAGTCAACAAAAATGGTGAGTATATAAGGTGTGTTATAATGGGATACAATGCTGCCCACATCAGTTTCTCAGTTACTATTAACTCTCCTTTCTATAGAGATGTTTCCTTGGACATATCAGCCATCTATTCCAGTTAGGAAAATGACTATGATTGGGATTCCAGAAAACAAAGCCACATTGTTATAAGCAAATTTGCATGATAAGCCATCACAGATAGGGTGTGTATAATTCAGAGACACATATACTGTTAGTAGTAAATAGGGAACAGCAAAGCTGGGTGCAGTATATGCTAATGACTTTGTAATGACATTGTATTAGCAATTGAGGGAAATCAAGATGGCAGTGTGATTCAGAAATGTATAAATGACACACTGCAGAGTTACACACACCATGGGATTGAATGCAATGGATTCCTGGTATTCTTGCTGAGGAAAAAGAAACTACAGTACTAGTTAATGTGTATTTCCAGCATGTCATGTCATCTGACCATGCTTACCTTATCATTCATTCCATGACAACAACATTATGAATTCCTACCAATTAGATAGAGACACCATGCAGGAAACAGTGGACATGTGTTGGCCTCATCTGCGCTCCAGTGAGAGTCGAAGACTGCCTACCCCAGTGGATAACTATATGTTTGGCTTTACATATACTAGCTATAGGTATATTTTAGTGGCATACTGGAAATAATGAGGGGTATTTCAGGCATCAACCTCAAGAATATTCCATCAATCCCTCAATCCCATGCTGCAGCATATTGGGTAGTATATGTTGTTTCCACATACCACAGAAGAGAGACAAGGGGACCACCACGTCAGACTTCTACAATGCAGCCTATTTCCCTAAGGTACTAGGAGGCATAAATTACACATGTATTTTAATTAAGGCCTTTCCTGGAGCAGTGGGATAGAGGTACACAAACTACAAAGAGTAACAGTCTATGAACTATCAGGTGGTCTGGAATGCATAGGGTTTTCTCTTCAATTTGTTTGCAGGTCACTTTGATAGTTTCCGTAACTCCCCACATATGGCATACCTGTGACCTGTATCAGCATTTTGAAATGGGTGATTTCTCCCAAGGCCATCTTTTTGAAGATGCTGGATATGTCCTGGAACACTGGCTAATTTCATCCCTTAGTCAACATGCAACAAAATGAAATACATCAGGACTGCCATTACATACAGTCACAGGAACAATATTGAGCATGTGCTTGGGTTGCTGCAGGCATGCTTTCACTGTCTAGATTCATCATTTGTTACCCTGCAGTACAATACTGGCATTTGTACAAACTATTTACAGTATGAACAATATTACATAATAACATACTGACAAGGTGACTATAGCAAGGGTCACAGCTACAAAAAGAGGACAATGCAAACAGTAGGTAGTAGAGCCACAGCCATATGAGAAATCAGTGGAGTAGTCATTTGCTGGGGATAACCATGATAGACAGAGGTGGGCGGAGTGTCCTTCTGTACTGGCAAAGAGGCAACATCTCTCACACAGCTTCAGCCCCTGTGAAAGCATAGTAAGTGCATATATACAATATTAAAACTGCTGCATGCAAATCAAGCACCACACAGTGCTCAGCCATGTTTAGGCTGGCCACATGGTTTGTCAGACATGGTCATACCAAGTAACAATATGCAAAGGGAAGACACAGTTGTCATCATATGCACAGGAAGGGGAGAATGCACATGTATGGATGCCTTTCACAGGTAGATGTGTGAGTGTGGAGGTGATATATGAGAAAGAGTGCAGCTGTGTGCATGAGGTGCTTTAAAGGCCCACTGCCTTGGGAAACGTGTATAATGTACTGTGGGCAGTGGTGGTGTGACTGGATGTCTGCTGGGATACAGCTTCAGCAGTAGGTGCAGCACTGCAAATTGATCTAGTGAACAGTTCTAAAATCCTGGACCATGGGGGTGGGCACAAAGGCCCAAAATCAAGGCATATTTTAAATATTGCTCTTTTAAACTTATAAAGTTGCTCAAATAGAAGATTTTGCATTAGTCTGCATTTTCTGAAGAATATGAAGTCTGAAACTCAAATAATTGTCTTTATTTAGTAAATTCAGTACGCAATGATTTGCCGGAATCCCCCAAACTTTATAAGGATCAGATGAAAAATGTGAGGCAAAAATATAGACATTATGTGAAAATCTGGACAACTGAGGCATATAGGTCAAGGGTACACATGTCTGAGAGCTGAACATCCTGTTCATACACCCACCCATGGATGCTGCCTCTTCCATTTAGCAGGTCACCTAGAGAGAACAAGACACATTCCAGGAAGTGGGTAAGTAATCAAAACAGCCATACATGTCCTGAGATCATCCAACGCACCCTGCATTACCCTGACCAACTCTGCCAT
Organism: Protopterus annectens; assembly: GCF_019279795.1. Taxonomy (NCBI): domain Eukaryota; kingdom Metazoa; phylum Chordata; order Ceratodontiformes; family Protopteridae; genus Protopterus; species Protopterus annectens. The sequence continues at coordinate 115,599,908 of NC_056725.1, forward strand.
GGCTGTCGTGGTACTACCTTGTGCCTCCATGATGAACCTGCACAAACACAGATTTGCAACCACTGACAACCTAGCTTCAGGGGAAGGGTGGTAATCAAGTATCCATTGAGACTCAATACTCACTCCCCATGTGTTTCCCTCTGGCCAATGAAGCTACTGGAAGATCGTAATGTGTATCCAGAATGAGGTACTACATATCCCTGACTGCTGGTTTCTCCAGTAACCTGTTCTTGCTGTGTGGTGTGTGACTGCTGGATGTCCACAGCAGCAGACATTATGCCCATAAACTGTGTAGGGGATGCACATTCCTTGTGTTAAATACACACACAATACCTCTTGGCTGTGCCACCTCAGGCCCACCATCATTATCAGAGCCATCAAATCCTCTGACCTCAGGCAGTGGTAACTTCACAGTGGTGGTGCCAGATGCAGAATCACCTGTGAACACAGTAAAACAAAATTTGTAAGTAAAGCCCAGTACTAGAAGTATACTATTAAATGAGGTGAATGAATAGTGGCTATCCAAAGCTACACCAGTAGATACAATACTATGAGCAGAGGGATGTGGAAGTGGAATCCTGATATTCCTGTATAACCCAAATAGATAACATTGACAACTAGGTCAAAGAGGAATGGTTATGAAGGACCCAAATGTGTTGCTACAGAGAAATAAGTATACATAACTGGGACATCTTCAGTAGATATTCTCAAAGCCTGCTGAACCTCTACCATGGCATCCAGCACCACACAGTGGGACCAATTTGAGGTTCCAGTTCCTCTCAGGAGACCAGAATCTCTTTCATCTCCACTGGAGGTGGCTTGAATGATGACCCACCACCCATCAACGTACCTTCCCATGTGAGCAGCTTATTTTGTAACATGAATAAAATCACTGGCTGTGCATCAGACCATTGCATATGGATGGTCTTGGTTACCGACAGTATTTATATCCACCATTATATTTTCCAGGGATGGACAAGGTAAGCCCAGTTGGTAGCATCCAAGCCAAACAGCAGTTGTTCAAGGAGATGGAAGTCTTTGGTATGCACCTCATTTTCTGCATCTGAGAACCTGACCTTCCATATGATTTGTCAGCAGAGTCATAAACATGCTTTTGCTTTACATGTCATTCAGCTATTGATCTGTAGGGTTCCTATTACAAGACCGAAGACACATTCTTTCGAATGCATCTCGGTCGAACTGAAAAGACTGAAAGGGCAAAATATCGAAGCGGATTTTAAGTGAATTCTTTCCCTGGGAAAGAATTTGCTTGGCCACTTTGTTACTTTTCCATTATTAGCACTGCAGTGCGATCTCGGTGTTGGTATATTTAAGTAGGGGGTGGGGGGCAAAGCCCCCCACTAAATGTAATGTTTAAAGTGTTTTTTTTTTTTTTTTTTTTTTTTTTTTTTGTTGGAACAGCTATTTTTTTTCCCTTGGGACAAAAAAAATCACTGTTCTGACAGTTCGACATTGTAAGCTTTCTCATACATAGGGTCAATTAATCACCGTTCACTTTTAAGTGTTCGGTGATGTAATATAGACCTAATCTGTAGGTATGGAAAACACACTGGTATGATTATCATGGTTGAGAGTGTCCCCCAAATCTCATTCTTCTTTTTCTCCAGTGTACATACGCCATGCTACCTGTGTGTCTGAAATTCCTTTATTTCTAACCAGGCTGAGCATCCAACTTCAGTAACATGACAGTAATGACCAATCACATAGCAATAATGACAAAATGTTCCCCACAGTACAACAGCTGTACTTCTGCAACTTTCCTGGATAACATTTGTATGACATGGCATTGTTAAAATCAGTTTACCAAATGTGGCAAACTGCTAAGGCATACGACAGTCATATCACACAGGTATTACAAGCCCAGACTAAAGAACATACACAGGAGAGCAGATGGGTGTGTTTACCTTTAGGATTTACAATCCCTCTGCAGAGCAATTACCAATACTAGGAGTACTCCTGGCAGATTACTTTGTTCTATAACCCCCTGAAAGTATTTTTACAGCTTCCATGTGCATCTGATAAATGAAGCAACTATCGGTGCATAGTTGCTTTGTAAGTTAAGCTGGAAAAGTTGATACTTACCTTGCTAAAGGTTAAATGGATGTTCTGGCTTACACCAGCGGTGAGTTCTTAAACAAAACTACTGCTCCATGGTTTCTTCTGTAGTGCGAAGGAGCTCAGAGTCTTCCTTGATCCTTATATTGTGCTAATTTCGGTGCCTGGGTGTGATAATTATGCAAATCAGGGCTCAGCACAGAAATGTTTCTGAGTCTCTCAATTTGCACATGGCACATACTGGCCAAACTCCACCTGGGCACCTGGGCTCTTGTGGCAGTGCTGCACATGTGTAGTGCTCCTGCAGCAGCATTGCACATGGTCGGATCAGCTTATGGCTCTGGGGGCAGTCTGTAATTCCACATAAAACATACTAGAAGAGGATTTGCTGTAATGCATAGTTCACTTGCAACATATACAAACAAACTGGCCTACTATGTTTCATACCTCAAACTGCTGTATTTAGACATTGGTGTACAGTTCATATATTAGGTTATCCCACCAATAGTCATGTAAATGATCTGGTCAATGACTATGAATTTTTTACCATTTATTTCTGCAACTTCTCACATGCTTATCCGTGGTATCTGAAGGAGACAGTAGAGTGTGCTAGACATCTACATGGCATATAGTGACAGTTTGCATGTGGGGTAAGTCAGGGATTACTTACAATATGACTGTTAGTGGGATAACCTAATATATGACCTGTACAACAATGTTTAAATATAGCAGTTTGAGGTATGAAACATAGGATGCCAACTCGTATATTTCATGTCTCACATGCTAATCCATGGTATCTAAGGCAGACAGTAGAGCTCCATTTCATGTCTCACATGCTGAACCATGGTATTTGAGGGAGACAGTAATGCTCCATTTCATGTCTCACACGCTGAACCATGACATCTGAGGGAGACACTAGAGTTCCATTTCATGTCTCATATGCTGATGAACCATAGCATCTGAGGAAGACAGTAGAGTCTGGTAGATATTTATATGGAACACACTGGCAGTTTGCATGTGGAATAAGTCAGAAATTACAGTACATAATTTGCATGACTGTTGGTGGGATAACCTCATATATGAACTGTACAACAATGTGCAAATATAGCATAGCAGTTTCAAGTATGAAACATAGCAGGCCAGTTTGTTTGTATATTTCATGTCTTACATGCTGAAACAAGGCATCTGAGGCAGATGGTAGCATTCCATTTCATGACTCACATGCTGAACAATGGCATCTGGGGAGACAGCAGTGTTCTATTTCATGCATAGAGGTGGCATGTGGTGGAATTAAAGATACTCCTCCACCTACTACACCAAAATTACAGCCAAAGGCTCCTGGAAGAGGGCTACGAAGGAGTGCAATATAAAACAGAGGCTTGGATTTGACATGTGCCATGCCCACCTCCTGCATGGGGGAACAATATCATCACTACAGCAGTGATGTCAAGAAATGCATTTCCAAACTTCTGGTCCAACAGGAGCCAAGGTTAGAACACATCCAACACTTATGCACTGTAAATAATCCCTGACTTACCCCACATGCAAACTGCCACTGTGTGCCATGCAGATATCTAATATACTTCCATTTCTTTCTCCTCAACCCCTAAAACAATTGAAGAAAATGTGCATCTACACAGCAGAATGCTGGAGTGCCTCATAGAGCACTTGTGTCATACCTCTCAACTTCTTAGTGCAAGAAATCTGGACAAAGCCCAACAAAATGGATGGACAAAGGCCCATAAATAGGGACATATTTTAAGTATTGTTCTTATAAACTTAGAAAGTTGCTACTGTAATAGGGTTTGTTTTAACATACATTTTCTGAAGGATTTGAAGTCTGAAACTCAAATGTATGTCTTTAAATTACTTCAATCCTCAGATCATCCCAGTGATTTGCCAGGAAACCGCAAATTTTATAAGTAACAGACAGAAAATATGAACCAGAAATCTGTACATTCTGCAAAAATCTGGACAGTTGAGAGGTATGACTGGGGTGAGTATACATGTTACAGGCAATGGACATACATATAACAATCTAGTCAGTTCTTATAGCTGTAGTCAGGAAATGTATGAGTTTCCAACAGGATTACTATGTTATCAAGTGTCCATAGGGGGATTTTAATTTTGGCAAAATAAGATTTTGCTAGATAAATCACACCTTCAAGCAATGAAAATGATTGGATTTCAATTATTAGCCTACATACAAGGTCAGTGTTGTAGAAAGTTTTTGATCTAGCATATAATATTAAGGTGTTTTAGATGCAATGGTAATAGTTTAATGCAACTGCAACTGGAATCTACGGGAATAGTTTTTGACAAATATCTCAGGTCATTTGCTTTTGCCTTTGCTTTTTCACAGAGCACAACTGCCCATATAGGGACTGTTCTGCATAAAGAAGAACAGGTGGTAACCCATGTTTTCTGCAGTATTGGCATTTAAGTTGTAAGTTCAATATTTAGAGGTAGGACTATGGATTGCTGAAGCTAGATGTGATGATATGAGGTAGTGCCATCTGTGCCATGGAGAGTAGAGTAGTGCAAGTGCAACATATGCCAGCATAGCTAGCTGGAGTTTTGTAAAGAATTTTATGTCATTTGACTATCACACTGATTTGCACAGATGCATGTGTTAAAAATGTGTCAACAGTGGGTCATGCTGGACAGAAAAATTATATATGTGTATGTCAGACAGTATTATTATAACTGATTAAATGTGTATGTTTTAACAGAGAATTCTGGAAGGGTAGAAGTTAATTTCAGTCCAGCTAATTTTGAAAAATAGTTTGAAAACTAAATGGATTGGTTTAGGGCATAAAGATTTTATCTTACAGGTCTGATTGCAGTCAGAGACAAAACTGTCTGGAAAAAAACAGGACTAGGAATCTTACTGTATTGTCCTTGGGGGTGAACTAATTGCTACCCTGCAAGGGTAGAAGATTCTGAAATTGTTTATAGCTTTCTGATGCTGCAACAATTCTTAGCAAAGCTTTGGGTATGTATTGTGCCAGAGTCAGGTGACCAGGTGTGATGTCATTCTATAACCAGCACTGAAATGATTTTTCAGATATTATTATGAGATATTCCAGAACTCTCACAGAAGCACTTTGGAACCCGACAGGAAAGACCTCTCACAGATATCTCACACAACCACACACCTCATCTTGCCTTGCTGTAGTAAGCAACTCAACAAACTTCATCTTGCTTTGCAATACTAAATAATAGGACAGTGACTAGTAATTCTTTAGTCAGTCAGGAAATATATAGTGAGATTAGTTAAATATGTTTTCTGCATCTGTGTGAGTCTATCCAACTGTGTTATTATTTATATCTCCATTGACTGAAACTCTGGTGTTTATTCTAACTACATATTCAGTATTTTCATGTTTTCTGTTTTATTTATTATTAAATATTACTATACCTTTCACTGTGGCTGGTCTTTTAGAGAATACTTTTAACATCTTGAGAGTACTTATATTTATTTGGTGGCACTGTGGCCACTACTGAAAACCTTGCTGTTTGGTCAAGACTACCATTTGTTTGTTTGTGTCTTTCGGCTTTTCCCTGTTAGGGGTCGCCACATCGGAACTCCGGTCCGCTAATGATTGGCAGTAGATTTTTTATGTGCCAAGTTTGCCAGCCCTGACACACAACCTTCAATGAAGGTACGCCCATTCACGCATGTCTCCACACAGAAGATGCTCTAGCTGAGAATCGAATGGCACAACATCTTGCTGTGAGGCGACAACACTACTGCAGCACAGACTACCATTTGTATTAGTATTAATTTTACTCAGTATAATTGTGTGCCCTTGTAAGAGCCTTAAAGTAGTTGACTGGTGGCAACATAATTACCTTATAGTCTGGGCAGAGTCCCAGGTGTGTGTGTGTGAGTGAGTGTGTGTGTGTGTGTGTGTGTGTGTGTGTGTGTGTGTGTGTGTGTGTGTGTGTGTGTGTGTGTGTGTGTGTGTGTGAAAAACAAATATTCAAGTGTGCATGTCAACTACCTGGAACATGGTAACAGAGCTCCAAAGTGGTCAGTCTAGATTCTTGTTTGTGGTCTGGAGAAAGATCCAGAGTCCAGCCCCAGGTCTGAAGTGCGCTCCCTGTGTAGTCATAAGAAAAACTGTGCTTGGTGAAGACAGCTGCATCTGAAAATACTGTCTATATCCATTTGCGTTCCTAGTGGCTGTGCCTCACTAGTGTCAGTCATGAGGATTGAGACTCCTTGATTACTGGCCTGGAGTAGGGACCATCACACTATATACATCTGTAGGTGAAGGCTTCTGCATTAAATTGAAGTCCCATCTGATGAGTTAGTGGTAGCTTGGTGGATGTAAAAGATCCCATGGAACCTATCAAAAAGAGTAAGGGGAAGTTATCCATTGCCCCAGCCAAATTTGCCCTAGTAGTATAAATAGCACCTCAGGTCTCCCCCCCCAAAAAAAGACGCAACACTAGCCTAGTGGAACAAACCCAGTAAACAAAAGGATAAACAAATAAATAAAAATGAAGTTTAAAGATTTCAGGATTTCCAATTGTGGTAAAGTACAACATAGCTCATCGAAGAAAACAATTAGATCAATAAGGAGACTATATAAAAACAGGCATCAGAAAAGTAGCAAACTTCTTCATAATACAAATATGCATGACAAAAAAAAGAAAAATAAGCTACAGTGGACCTCAAACAAACAAACATCAATATTTTCTAAAAAAAAAATGCAGTCTTTAAAAAATTTGAAATTCAGAAAGAGAAAACTATGCAATTGCAGAAGATAACACAGGAGAAAAAGGTAGTATAATTAAAAGTAAAGACGTTAAATATGGAAAAATGTCTATCAAATTCAAGAGAAGAGATGAAACAGCATATTATGGGGACAAAGAAGGATGTGTAATTAGAAAAATAAAGATGTCAAACATTGAAGACAACTAGTTCATTTAGGATTGTAAAATCATAGGAAATACAAGGCTGTTTGACTGGAGGCCATGTGTGCCTTTCTAATAATCTACCCTCAGACTCTACCAAACAGTTGAGGGAGTGCAAGCCTGTAAGTCCTGGAGTATATTTTAGGGTACCCATCCAATTACCTAAGTTATGTTAGAAGGCAAACATGCAAGGGGAGTCTCTTACATGGTAAGGAGAGTTTCTGGGTGATGAACCTGTTTCTCTGTCTAGTTTTATTTATTCACTGATGTAGAGTCAGCTCTCTTGTTCTAGAATTGGTTGTACTGTTTGACATATCAAGAAAGAGGAGATCTTAGATACTGGGATCTCTGAGGGCAGAGAAAGCAGACATCAGTCCCCCCCCAAAAAATATATATATATGACTCTGAGAACAGGGAGAGTGACTCCAGCCTTTCCTGACAGCTAAGATTTTTTGAAGCCTGACATTCTTTTTCATGGGAACCTCTGGTGTCTTTTGAGTTTTTTTATATGTCTGGTCAGAAGCATGCCAGTGGTTGCATTTTATACTATAATGGGTCTAACCAGGATAGAGTACATGGGGGCAATAATTTCCTTTGTTCTAGAAGAGATGCCTTTCATGATTATTTGTGATATATAAGAGGACTTTTTGACTATGGTCACTCCATGGTGATCAAAAAAAAGAGAGCCATCCACTCAAGTGCCCAGGTCTCTGATGACAGACTCATTGAAGACTGGGGTGTAATTCATGCAATAGGCGGGTTCAATTGTTTTCTGCAGGAGGATATATAAAAATAAGCATGAGAAAAGAAACAAACTTCTTCATAAAACAAGCACTTAAAAATGCAGATTAAACAGCTTAGATAAGGGAACAAAGAATGATAAAAAAGCAGGACAGTAAAATTAGAAGATGGGTAGGAAAGAATATTGAGAAGTAGGGCTGCTTTGTCTTTTTTTTAATGGAATGTAAGTGACCCATATAAAGTGTTAATTTAGATATTTGACTGAGCTATACCATCCATTTTCTAACTGATTTTTTTTTTTTAGTGAGGGTTGCAGTAATCACCACCAGCTCATCCTGTCGGCCTTCCAGGCCGTCCCAGGCAGGATGACAGATATAGTCACTCCAGCATGCCCTGGGCCTTCCACAGAGTTCCATCCCAGTATTCCATGTCTGATATATATCTTGTGAGTAGTATCCAGTGGGGGCCCTCAGTCGATACCCAAACAAAGTCAAACTATTCTCCATAACCTGAAAGAGTTGCTGCTGAGATCTGCACTTTGTCACAGAAACTTTGTGCAGCTACCCTGTAAACAAACTTAATGTTCACTGCTTGTATCTTTGATCTCATACTTTCAGTCTTGCAGTCACCACCCAAAGCTTATCACTATAGTGAGGCCAGGTACATGATCTGAACTGTAAATGGAGACCTTTGTCCTATGACTCAACTTTCATTTCACAGACTGGTAGAATACTTGCATTACTGCCACTGCTACACCCATCCATTGGTCAGTCTACTAATCACCTGTACAATCCCTCAAAGGAGGACATTTCAGATGAGTTCAGGAATTCCATAAAATGTGTCTTTGACCTCTTCACATTTCAGCAGTCAAAGTCAGAATTTCTCCCCCATAGCTGAGAAGAACTTGAATAAAGTCCTGCCTACCTTTTCTGAGTTTCCATATCTTTTGCCAAAACCTCACAAGGCCATCCAGGAGTTAACCTGCATGGCCTTATCAAATTCCTCCCTCAGTCAGATCTTAGATGTATTGACTGATGCACCTGCTATCTTCATTGTTTGCTAGTATCTGTCAGTCACATCCAGAAAAAACTGTTAACATTATATGGAATGCTGTTTTATTTAACTTGATAGCTTCCCTCATTGGTGATATCTACTATCCCCACCAAGACTTGTAACAACCACCTTGTGATCACAATTTCTTGTTGCCACCCCAACATTTGAAGTTTTGAATGTGGACAATTTGAACTCCACAACTCCAGCCTCATCTGCATCATGTCTGGAGCTGTATTCTTCACTTATTGTTTTGATGAAGTAGACATGAATTGCGTCCATAAGAGTACAACACAGCAGCATGGAGTGGGTAAATATTTGAGGCAAGGTGCCACAATGAAGGTACGTTTTACTTTTATTACAGTAGCAAAACTGAAGTGATGGGTTTGTTCTTAAAAGCACTGTAGGGCATGGAGTGTCATTGTCAAGAAAAGATAAACTTGTAAAGCACATCCCTAGTGCAAGACTCGATCTAAAAAATACTTATGGGTGCTTACGAAAAGCTTGTTAAAGACTCTGAAGCAGTACTAAGATCAGGTTTCAGATGGTGCTGATCAGCAAAGAACAGTGGCAGAAGATAAAGCAGCCTTTAAAATGTTAGAACTTCACATGGTAAGAAAGTGTGGCAGAACAAAGTGTCATGGGGTCATAGGCTAGCTGCCCTGAAGGACCAATTTAAGCCTAGCCAATAACATAAGGTCAGAATCAAACTTTGTACCTTGTGTCTCCTAGCTGAAGACCTTAACCATAATGCCAAAGCCACCCACCTGTGCTGCTGCATGTCTAACAGCTTTAAAAGCTATTCACTCACCAAAGGTGCAATTTCTTTCTGCTTGCTGTTTTTTTTGGCAGTGCTAAGTGCTTTACTAGCTTAAAAAGGATTTGAAAGCCAGTAAAACATCATGCTCTTGCATTTTTTCTTTTTTTTTCCTTCTGTAATTGGTAGTGCATGGAGCAGACAAAGCAAATAATTATGATCATATCTCATACTATCGCACTCTATTATTTGTTCTTAACATGGATGCCAAGATGCGCCTCTTGAACTTCATTCTCAAGGTGAATTTATTGGCATCCATGATTAAAACATATAATAAGGTGTCTGTGATCTGAGACCATATCATAATTCTCTGTTTAGTCTAGAAGGTTCCCTCATATCAGTGTAACTGCTTGCAGTGGGAGAAGAAGACTAACAGCAAAAGTTTGAAATACTTCAATTCAATATGCATTCAGAATCCTAATCACAATACATAGGAGAAAAAAGAAAAACAACCAATGGCTCTTTTCACACAAGTGATGAAAATGTATAAATCAGTGGGATTTCCTGAAGCTTCTTTCTTGTAAAAAGACTAATGATTGTTTTGCACCTTTTAGAATTTGTCATTGCAACACTGTAAGTCAATCCAACAAGGAAGAGCAGACTTTTAAGGGAAGCAAACTCCCTTCATAAGACCACTGCATATGGGTGCTTGGCCTTGTAAAAACAAAAGGATAAAGCCAGCTGCACTGCCATAGTACCAGATTACTAAATCCAGCTTTGTACAATAAAATAAAGATTATAACACCCTTTTCTGAGGCAGATTAGACACCAATAAACTCTTACACATCATCACACATTAGTATATATGTAGAGTACTTCCAGGTGAGGGAGATGAACTTTTTCCACACAGAATTGTCTCCTAGGTGTTACCAGGACATTTATACTAAAGGTGTCCTTTGGAAAACTGTCAACCAAGTTAGTTATTCCATTAATAAATTGCCCCTAAGAGTCAATCTAGTAGTAAGGGATCTGGGAACATATGTAAACAACAATCTGGCCTTTGACCAACATGTAGATAAGATAATAAGAACATCATTCTATGCTGCCCAACTTATAGGTAAGGATATGGCATCCAGGTCCAAGGAAATTATAGTACCACTCTACTTGGCCCATATCAGACCTATCATTTAATACAGTGCCCCGTTTGCCGTGTATCTAACCAGACATTTGAAACAGTTGGAACATCTCAAAGGTTTCTCACCAGGAGAATTCAGGGCATGCACACTCTGTCCTACACTGATTACCTAAAGACTCTATCATTGTATTATCTCTCCTATAGGCTGCTGAGAGTAGATCTGTGCCTGGCTTACTAGTCTTCCTGCAGTCCAAGCTTGAATGGATCTGTTGCACATGTGCAAAAGGAACAGCAACAGAAACTCTAGATCCAGGGATCTAAATTTTGTTGTGGCATAAAGACAACATGCTGGAGAGACAGCTATGAGTCCCAAAGGATCCCTAGACTACAGAATATGCTCCCTATCTATGTAAAACAGAGTTCATCCCTGACCCTATTCAAATGAAACCTTGACAATTGGATGGGAAATCATAAATTTACCCCCAGCCTGTCCCCCAGGTCTCTTATGGATAGAGGCCATCAATAAGAAAAGTATTGCCCTAACTAACACCCCTCCCTCCAAATCCTTAGTTACCACCCTACTAATATGCCCCACTTCCCCATATTGATGCTCATGACACATGGGACACAAATGGTTTGGGATGCGCTGCTAAGCTTGTAAATGCCCTAGTGGTCATTGGGTCTATATTATAACATCGAAGTCTAAAAACTTCGAATGTTATAATATTGAACCCATTCAATCGAAACACCAGAAAACCGAACAGTCAGAATAGCAAATTTTTTTTCCCAGGGAAAAAATTTGCTGTTCCGACAAACATACACACAACTCAAGCACACCAAAATAAATAATCCACACACATACACTTCACAAACCCTACACTAAACCAGACATACATCACTAGCTATCCACTTACCTTAATCCAACCCTAACCCTAAGGTCCCTAACTATCGCACACTCACCTTACCCTCTCCCTAACCCTAACTCATCTACCCCACCCTAACCCTCACGTCCACACAGTCGCACATTTATCTGACCAGCGCCTTAACCCTAACTCACCTAACCCATGCCCAATCGTACACTCACCTTCATTCGCACACTTACGTTAACCCGGTCCATAACCTTCGCTCCACAGTTGAGGAAATAGCAAAGCTGCAGAAACAGCCCACTGATTACTTTCCCTAGGAAAGTATTCAGTGTTCTGCAGCTTCGCTATTTCAAGCGTTCGCTCTACTGGGTTCAATATTATAACATTGAAGTTTTTAGACTTCGATGTTATAATATAGACCCGTGGTCATTAGCCTAGTAACCTATGAACCTATTTGTGTTTCCTGGGTCTGTGCAATTGCTGCCTTAGCTATTTGATCCAAATTTGTAGCACCTGTTGATCATTTGACAGTAAAGCACATCTCTTGATCTGAGTATCTATGACAGAAGTTATCAGATTTAATAATATAGTTACAAAGTCAATAATAAATCATAGGTCCAAAGCAGAGTGCACCTATTATAAGCCTTGTTTTAAAGCTTAATACTTTTTTGCAGATAATATATGAAAGCTCAGAAGTCCAACAACAATTCTCTACTCAGTTTCAGATCAAGCAAATAGTTACTCTATTTTCCCTTCCACTAGACAAGTGTTTGGAGAATGTCTGGGGTTGAATTAAAATATTTTTAACTACTAAATAAGCTCATTGGTGCCCCATTCTGATTTAATCAATTTACTCTGATTGGCCAATACCCATTTTCATGTTTAGGTTTGAGAATTCCCTTGCTGTTCTGGAAACCCCATTTGTCCTGCACAACACTACAACATTGTTTTCCTGCAATTAAACAGATGAATGGAACAAGTACCACATTTGACAGGGTCCAACAAATAATTATATTACTACACAAGCCATTTGCTGCAGCAGCCCTTCTGCTGTATAAATTCAAATGTAAACTGTTAATTAACTGCCTGACCTTGTTAAGACATATAAAACTGCAAGTGACATTTTGCAGTCTTCATCTATTCTCCCTTACTCTTTTCAAGTGTTTGGAGAACGTCTAGGTTTAAATCAAAATATTGATAATTACTAAATAAGCTCAGATGTATTCCCCCATTCTGATTTAATCAATTAATTTTCGTTATTATTATTATTTCTGAATTTTTAAAAATATTTCTCTTGTAATTCCTCTGGAACATAAAGCTTGCCTTATGAATCAGCTTACCAGTGAATCACTGAGAGTGGGCAGGCTAGTTGGCTCACACAGAGTATAATTTCTGTCTTGCTTTGCTCCCCTCCCTTTTCCAATTCCCCAGCCCACCGCCTGCTTCCATACATTTATTTCTTCCTTTTAACACCTACTGTTCCAACAAAACACTACCCTCTAAAGACACACATTCTAGTTTCTGGGTCTATGGTCATTCATCAAATGGTAAAAACATTGATAGGCATTATATCAGAAATGCCGTTCATCTAAACCTCCTCATGTGGGAGGCTGTGCCCCCCACATCCCCCACTAATTATATATACCAACTCAGAGATTGCACTAAAGTGGGGAAGGGCAAATTTCCTTATCTCTACCATAATGCGACATTACTCAGAATGGTTCGATGAACAGCATGTTCAATGATATATGCCGTTCGATTCTGTAAACACTATGTATCTTTCTCACCACCGACTATTCTCCAGTTTTGTCCCAACTACCTACTTTTGCTCCTCATGCTACCACTCATTACTATTCCACCAAATAATACCTGCCGTATGACTCACTCTGTCAAGTAATCCCCACTCATACTTCACAGAATTCTATTTAATACTTCTGAAGTACTCCCCACTCATACTTCACAGAATTTTATTTAATACTTCTGAAGTACTCCCCACTCATACTTCACAGAATTCTATTTAATACTTCTGAGGTACTCCCCACTCATACTTCACAGAATTCTATTTAATACTTCTGAAGTACTCCCCACTCATACTTCACAGAATTCTATTTAATACTTCTGAAGTACTCCCCACTCATACTTCACAGAATTCCATTTAATACTTCTGAAGTACTCCCCACTCATACTTCACAGAATTCTGTTTAATACTTCTGTGCGATATTCTTTTCATTCAAACAGCCCATGCATATACTCCATTATCACACTTTTCACTACGACTACTTCCATGCTGCCTCCTGTCTCTTTTCCTTTGTTATTTTTTTACTTCATTCCAAATTCTGTTGGTAAAAGTTGAGAGCTTTGAATGCAAAGACTATGGAAACCAAAAACTAATAATTTGTTAACCTATGAGCTTAAAGCTCTTCTACAAATCAGAGACAAGGCAAGGCAAGGCATTTTTGGAAAACACATCCTACTACCATAAAGAGACAATGTTACACCCAGCTAAGCAATCTCACCAAGCATGCAATATGCCATCATAAACGTCACCCGATGAAATCATACCAAACCTCACTAATAAAATCACCCAAAAAACTTCTGGAAATAGGTCAACCATTTTACAGGACAGAATAACCTTTCCTCCATAAATTCCACATCCTCAGAACTTTCTGCCTCTGATTTCCATTCTCATTTTTGCAACCTTCCCATCCCTTTCTCTAGCCAATTCTAAATTCCATCTGCCACCCCACCTCTCCTCCATACATGCCTTTATTCTACAGAATTCTTCAGAACATTCACATCCAAGGGCATATACCCTGTGCTTGAATATATTAAACTTGATAGACCCCAAACAACCTTCACCCATGATTTATTCATCACAGTACAGACAACATCATAACTCTGTTGAAATACATCTACAACCTGTGTATGACACTTAATATTATGCCTAATAACTGTAAAAAATGCGATTGCAAAACCTCTCCCTAAGAAACCCAGTCCCTCCAATCCATCAGAAAATCAGTCCATTTCTATTCTCCCTACCCTAGGAAAGATTCTAGAAAAATGACTTTACTTGCAGCTTGCTCAGTACATCAACCAACACCCTCAATGATCTATTCTGGTTTCTTTCCTAGCTAAATTAACAAACTTCCTTTTGACTTACCACATCCTTACTTCCTCTCCTAATGCTGATGACACTGTCCTATTCCACTCCAGACATTTTGTCTCTTATCTTGAACAGATTTTCAGGTCCTTATTCAATAGGTCAGTGATAAAAAATTACTGCTGAACCACTCTAAAACAAAAACAATGCTTTTTGGCACTAGGCGATACCTCAGTTCTATCCCCGGGCCTCTAAAAATCCTTGATCACCTTAATAACACAATTGAAAATGTAATTTCATTGAAATACCTAGGGATGTTGCCGTAACCCTGCCTGAATTTCCAATTCCACCTGGACTACACACGTAAAAAATCAACTCTCTCCTATCCTGGGCTAATATGATCTCCCCTTTTCTATCTGACCCTGTAGGAATGCCACAGGTGCAGGTATCTTACCAGCTCCGTTGAACTATTGTCTCTCTCTGATTGCTACAGCCTCTAAAAGAAATACATCCACTATTCAGTCCATCTCAAATGCCATAAGCAGATTTGTCACTCTCTCCCCCTAAACTGAACATCACTGCAAAGCCTTTGAAAATACTAACTGGCTACCTGTGAAACAACATGACGACTTTCTACTTGCCTCTCAACTACTTAAACTTATCAAGAATGACATCTTCCACTTCCCCCACTAGCCTCCAGACTATTCACAGATGCACCAACAGGCAACCGTAGAAATTTTAACCACTCAAGTCCTGTTCTCCAAACCCCCAAGCTAGGTTTCACTGCACAGACCATGTTTTTTCAGTCCACATTCCAAACTGTGGGAATCACTCTCCTTTTCTTAAAGATCATTCCTCTTACGCCATTTTCCAATTAGAAATAAGAGCATATTTCAGAACTCTAGGAAAATAAAACTGCTATTTCTCTGATCATATAGCTTAACCTCTTCAAACCGTTCTTCCTTCTCCATACCTTTCTCTGATTCTTCTTTTCAATGCAATTCTTTCAGCATACCAGATCTGATTTCCACTCTCTATATAATGCATGTATATATTGTGTTCTGTCAGTCACTCTGCATATGATGTCAAAAATCTATTGTCTTTATACCTTCAAGCCATCCCTGATATTCACTTTGTATATAATATATGTATATACTGCATTTTGTCACTCACAAAGTATATAATGTTACCTATCTATTGTGTTTACCTCAGACTGAGACTGAAATAGATCCAGTGAGATCAGTACTCTGCCTCTATTAAAAAAATTAAAAATAAATACATACATGCATACTCCAAGTCATGTCCCTGCACAGGTAGCTCTATCCCTGGGTGAGCATTGTCGTCTCCCAAAAGAACTACAGATTCAGTAGGAGATATCATATCATTCAGTGCATCAACACATTCCTAGAATGAACACTGAATACTTTATATAGATGTTACATGTACATGCACAGCAGTGGTTTGCTTTTTGCAGCTCACAGATGCATTGATAAAACCTGTTATCTGACATGGACTTCAAATGTATCTTACCCAGCTTAGGGTTGTGAGTGTCCCCTATACTTCCATAATGCCACTGTTTACCAGCAATTCCTGAGAATAAGAGAGAGATCACCTCTGACTGGGAAGTCTGGTTCCAAAACCAGTAATGTCTTTAGAGATATATATATCTCCAACTAACTAGAACTTTCCAACCTCATACAAAGGGTAAAGTCATTCCTAGCAGTAAAATGGCATCCACATCCCAGTTTCTATTGTCAGGATCTAGTTTATTATGCTATGAGTCACTCCTATGCCTTGAGTAACATTGCACTTGACTCCAATACATTGCCTCACTGGTGGTGAGTCCATTTCATGGGCACATGCAGCTTTTCTTGGCTACGCATTGCTGAGCAACATGGGTCACTTGGCCACCAAGTGCAGTGAACACAACCCTTAATCCTGCTCCAGATGTGGGTCCTGATAGGCCCTTTAATATATGACATTCTTTGCTTCTTTAACTGAACAATCTTAGGGATCAAAGTTTCACTTTTTCTTTGTCCGGCTCCTCCTCTTATACTAGTTTGTCTGGGTGACCTTAGAGACACATAAAACTCCAAACAGCATAGCTCTATGGATCAGAGAAACTCTTTCACACTGACAAGACAAAATGATACAAACTTAGTAACAGTTAAATAAGTCAAAATAACCTATTGGACAATCCATAATCAATAGAATGTAATTGGAATGAATACTGAGGATAAAGGAAGATGCATTATGCTGGGTATCAATTCACTACAATAGTACCCAAAGCAGAAGGCAAGCCATTTTAGATGGAGCAGTACTTTCAGAGATACCTATAAAGCACTTCCATTTAACATCATGAAATAAATGGCCTTTTAAATTGCTGATCTATTTTTCTCAGGCTGTATAGGGATATGAAACTGGAAAGCAGGGAGTATTATTACCTGAGCAAGTGGTACAGAACACTTTGGTATGTCATTCTAATTTAAGAAACTTAATTGTACTGGTGTACATTGTTAATGCTACCTTTTGTGTGAGAGGTAGCCATCCTGTTTTATCAAGTGGCAGATTACAAAGTTCCACAGGGTTATACATAGTTGTTACAGTTAAAATAAGTCATCAATAGGGACTAAACTAGTAAGCCTTTTAAGTGTTAATTATATAATGCACCTAATTATTATTCAAAAGCATGCACGCAGATTGGCCAAATCAATCACTGTACCAATTGTAAATCCAATCTCATCTTCAGAAACAAGTCTGCATGGGTGTACTTCTACAAGCAAATACAAATGCCACAATATTCTCTGCTGTGCTAAATGGAGAAACAAAAAGCCTGAAAGAATGGTATGAGAGATAAACTTCTACCCTCCCCAAAGGCAGCCAAAACAACAAAACAAGAAAATAGAGTCATCAATGCTTAGAAAATAATTCAGTTTCATGAGTTAGACTTCAGAAGTCTTCAAGCATCCTCATATAAACAATAGGATGTATGCATATATGCACACACCTGTGTGCATAAAGTAAAAATAGTGGAAGAAACTGCATTACCATTAATGTACTATGCAGTTCTCAGCAGGTTTACGTACCACACATGCTCAATACATTTTGAAGCTGTCTTCAGCCAATGAAGGCAGCACGAAATAGTACACAAATAAGACATTCATACATAAAATGCCATAAGCTAAAATGGTAAGCAAGTTTTTTTTTTTTTTGTTAATAATGACATTGTATAAGTGCAATAATTCTGTCGCTAGTGTGGGTGATGCAGGGTTTACCCATGACTGACTTTAACCATGCGAACTGTGAGTAAATCCTATACTAACCATAACCAGTCATGAATCATGGATCATTACTTAAATAAATATTGGTATACACTATACCCCTAAATATAAAAACAGTGCAAGTCATAGTGTTTATGTAAAATTTGATCAAGAGAGACAAAATGTACAAATAATGCCTATCTTTGTTTTAATGAGGTAAGAAGGACAGGTTCAACAGACCATGTTGCTTTGCCAAAGATGGTCTGCACCTTCCCCCCCTAGGATTTTGAATACTGACTAAGGCTTTGCCCACCACAATAGTGATATTTTTTTAGGCAATACCAAATTGACAAACTTACCTACATAGCAAATCAACTCAACAGAACCTTAAGGTGCCACTGCTTAATGCCAGGAGCCTAAATAAAAAAAACTACATTCCCTCCAGGCCCTGCTGACAGCGACACTAGGGACTCTAGACTGAGTCTAGGATATTATTTTGTATAATCACCAGAAAATTATTTGTGCATGTACTTGAAAGTTATCTCCCATTGCTTGTTGGACTTCATGCCCAGGTGGACAACCTGGTCAAATATTTGAAATCAATAAAACAAAATATCAGTATTAATAGTACTTTAAATGCAATGCTTCTAGATGACTGGCATATGAAAGAAGTTCAGAGCATTAGATTTCATACTATTCATACAAATAAATTGTTTGGGTTGGTTTTAATGGTTCCCCTATATTATGTTTACATTTTAACAGTTTTATAATCAATGCCCTGTTTTAAGATTTTGTAAATTTCTTAGGTTCCTGTGTTCATAAAAATATACTAGGCTAATGACCACAAGGCTTTAAAAGCCTAGCCATGCAACCCAGAAGTGATCCACAAACTTGATTTATATTTGACTTATAGGGGGTGATTTTCTGACTGCTTCTGTCCATCAAAGATGCCAGACCAGGACTGAATTCCCATTTATCCATCCATTGGTCCAAGTTGTGCTTAAATAGGAATAGGAAGGAACTCTGCTTCAAATGGATAAGGAGCCTTTTCCAGAGAATAAAAATTGTCTGCGAAACATCTGTCTCTCCAACATATTCTATTTATGTTGGAATACAAAATTTAGGTCTTTTAATCTAGTAGTTTTGATGCTGTTTGTTCTGTGGATGTGCAAAAGATTCATCAAAATAGGGTCCAAGGATGATTTGTATATCAGGTAAACATCCCCCTCAGAAATCTGTATAATTCAAAGCAAAGAGACAGGACTTTGAGGCAATCAACATAGGACATTGTGTTTACTCCATTTATTCTTTTTGTAAGGAACCTTTGTGGCTGTTCCAGTTGCTGCATGTGTCTGGTCAGGTACCTGCCAAAGGGAGCATTATAGGATCATAGGAAGTTACTAGGCTATTGGTCCTGAGGCCCTTACAAACCTAGCCAAGAATTTTGCCCATGTTCTGACAAGTCAGCACCCGATGCCCCTGTCCAGCAGGGACACAGGTAGAATCCCAGGGCTCTGATGAGGGCCAAGTGCATGAAGACCTCTCTGAATGTAGATGCTGTGCCCTTGCATATAAGTTGACCAACACAGAAGGATTTTCTTACTACTTTGGACACGTTGGTCGAAGGCTAAGAATCTAAAATTCCTAAAAAGTAATTCAAGTCTTAGGGATATTTTTTTGCTGGGATAGTTTCCTGGAGTGGCCATCTTTAATGGATTTCTTGGCACTGAGTTTAAGCCATGACATTGGCACCAGTCATTTGCCTGTTTTAAACCTTCCTGCATGGTATTTTCATCTTGGTGGGATTCGATGACAGCTCCCAGCTTGCAA
Source organism: Protopterus annectens (assembly GCF_019279795.1). Lineage (NCBI taxonomy): Eukaryota > Metazoa > Chordata > Ceratodontiformes > Protopteridae > Protopterus > Protopterus annectens. The sequence goes on from NC_056725.1 coordinate 115,619,649, forward strand.
TCATCTGTGAACTTGGTCAGATAGAGGTCTTTGGCATTGGCTTTGACCTCCAAAAAGTGGATGCCAAAGAAGAGTGGACCCAGCATGGAACCCTGAGGGATGCTACTGGTGGCTGACCTCTATGTGGAGGTGGCCATAGTGATCCTAACCTCATGGGTGATATCTGTGAGCCAGTTGGCTACCCTTCATGTTATAAAGGGGTTTATGCCTAGTTCCAAACGTTTGTTAACAATGCTTGCTTGGGATATTGTATCAAATGCCTTAGCCAGATCAAGGTAGACAGTATGTACTGCTTTACCCTCATCCATTGCATTGGTCACTTTTTCATAGTCCACCAGGTTCAGTAGGCATGACTTTCCTTTGACAAAACCAAATTGGTATGAGAGTGATCTGGTAATTTTGATGGGGACCGAACATTACTTTAGTCATAATCCTTTGTTTGACTAGGCTCATCTGCTCTACATAAATCTACGCAGTCACCACTTAGAGCATACCGGGCAGGGCAGTTGCATGTGCCCTGTCTGTCTGATATGTACGAGACAGTTTATATACTGTGTGGGACTTAAACCAGATATCTTGTTAACAGAGTGACACCAATTAAGACAGATTACATTTCTGTGGCCAGTGTTCTTTTGGATGAATTTTTCATGTTTGATTGCTAACTCAGCGCGTAAGACAGTTCAGCACACTGCAGATGCCGTGGGTACAAAAGGAAGTTCTACATTTAGATTTTGAAATGTATTCCATTTCCAAAACTCTAAATTTAAAGACTTTGTCCCTGACCCTTAAGGTCAGATTTTTCTTGGTAATCAGTTAGAGCAGGGCATGTTTCTAGTTTTATCAGATACTCTTACAACTGTACTCACGGGAGGACAAAATGAGTACTCCACATAAGATAAAAGGAACAGAACTGAAGAGAGGCGGTTATTAAGGATGAGCTGAGTACATACATTCATGCATATCTACTCTGTAGGGACCATATTAATCCAATCTGTATAATAGTTAAGGTCCTCATTTCTCATGCACAAAGTATAATGTTTAGTCCTGACCTCTGGCCAATGCCTGTGTTGAATTTGCATGTTTTCCCTGCATTTCTACAGAGTTGCTCACAAAACATGCTGGATGTTTCTACCTCAAACTCACCCAAGAACAGAGTTGTGGGCAGCAGCACAGACTCTAGATGGAGTCTATCAGGGGAAGAATTGTAAAGACATACCACTTTGAGCATCAACTGTGATGCGCACTATCACATTGATAAAAGAATACAGATCACAGACTGAAAGCTGTGGCAAGGTTAGCCACTCAGTGAATGGCTCTAGGTGATATGGTCACATTGATTAATGTCACTAAAAATGGGCATGAGTATTTACCAGTGATGGGTGGGTTGACTACTCTGCCTAGTCCGACCTATGGCAGGTACCCATGCTAAAGGTGGGCAGTATCTATGGGCCCCTATTAGCCAGTGTGTGTGCCTGTGGGTCAATAAGATACTTGGTCAGTGTCCAGTTTCCTAGCTTGGGTTACCTGGGATAGCACTTTTGAGAGAAAGCTGTGCATAAAACCAATTAACCTGCCAAATATGAACTAAGAATTGCACACCCAGTATAAGTTCAATGACAGAATGCAGTTTGGAAGTGGATGACACGATGGTAAGGAGGAGGCTGGACAAGATCTGTATCCAGGAGACAAGATGAAAGGCAATGCAGAAAAGCCACTAGGCTTGGGATCCAGAGTCTACTACTCAGGAGGAAGACAGGCTAGAAATGGTGTGGAAATTCTGGTGAGGGAGAGGCTTCAGAGGCAGTGAAAGATGTCATCAGAAGTTGTGACAGATTCATGGCAATCAGACTCTAGTGTAAGGATAGGGCAGTATTCATAATCTTAGCTTATGCCCCACAGCAGGGTTGCATTAGTGAGGAAAAGAGTGCATTCAGACAGCAGTTGCAGAACCTACTAGATAAAGCAGGGCAACATGAGCCAGTGTTGATAATGGGGGGGGGGGGGCTAAATGCACATATTGAGGCATACAGTGTAGGCTGTGAAAACTGGCTGGGTCCACATGGGTAGGGCAACAGGAATAAAGGAGAGACTATTCTGGACTTCTGTCTGGCAAATGGCTTGATTGTGACCAACACATGGTTCAGCAAGAGAGATTACCACAACACGCAACTCAGGTAGATCTCCATCTAGCAAGGAAAGGAGACTGAAGTAGAATCAACAATTGCAAAGTTATCCCCAGCGAAACAGTTGGACCACAGCATAGACCACTGATTGCCACAGTCAGCTGCAAGTGGTGGCCAGAGGAGGTTCTAAGGTCTGCAGAGACTAGGCTTAAGACTTATAATTAGAAAGGAGATAAATCACAAGAGTTCAGGGAAATATTTAGGGGCTCTGGCACCTCAGGAAGTAGAGGAAATAGAGTTGAAGAAGAGGAATGGCGGTGCATCAAAACAGCATGTTTGAAGATTATTGAACAGATATGTGATCTAGCCAGGTATGGAAATAAAATATGTAAGGAAACTTGTAGTGGAATACAGAAGTACAGGAAGTCATCAAAAGGAAGGAGTGCAAGAAAAAGTGGGAGATAAAAAAGAAGGATCGGGCTAGGAAGGAATGTTGGTTAGCTAATAAAAAGGAATTGCAGTAGCAAAAATCAAGGCATCATAGGCACTCTACCAGATTCTGGAAAATGACTTAGTAGGTATCACAAATAAAATATCAGGTTGCAAGGCAAAGATATAAAGTTAAAGAAGATAGTCATCAGACACCCTTCATAAGGAATTTGAGCAATACTCTGCTCACCAGTCCACAGGACAGCTAGAAGAAGTAGTTCCAGTAGCTTCTGAATGTAGAAGCCCCCACAGAAGGTGTACTGACTCAAACATAGTCTGTAAAGAAAGAAGAGGAAGCGCCTACCCTAGAAGAAATAAGAATAGTACTTAGGAAAATAAAGTCAGGAAAAGCAGCAGGCTCATATGAAGTCATGGCGGATATGATCAAGATGCTGGGTGAGTTAGGAAAGAAATGACTGGAGTGTACCCATAGCAGTATGGAAAGATAGGTGTCAGTATACAAGAACAAAGGAGACATTCACAACTGTAGGCAGTAGGGAGGTACCAAACTCCTGTCACACTGGAGGAAAGTTTGGGAGAAGGTGATTGACAAACACATTTGAAGAGTAGTAGAAAGTAAGATGGGAGATGAGTAGTTTGCATTCATATCAGAATGCAGCACAACTGGCTAGATGTTTGCAATGAGATAGATAGTTCAGAAGAATCTAGATATGAAAAAAAGACTTTGATAGAACATTCCTAAACTTGGAGAAAGCATATGACAAGATTCCATGAAAGATGATTTGGGCAGTCTTGCAATGGTTTGAAATCCCCAAAACAGTGGTAGAATCAGTGCAGGCTATGTACAAGGGCCCAATAACGCAAGTATGAACAAGAGTGGGTGTGCATCATGGTTCAAAGCTGATCTCATAGCTGTTCATACCAGTGATGGACTACTTTAGTAAACAAGTCAGTGGGGGCAGATTAACAAGCCAGCTGTATGCAGATTATATGGCATTAATGCAGGCGCTGAACAAGAACTTTAGCATAAGGGGATGAAATGCAAAACTGAAGGCACATGGTATGAAACTGAGTACATATAAGAGATATGATGGCAGCAAATGGGGGAAATCAGCAGAAACTGAAAACTGAGAGAAAAGGGAAGTCTAAATGAAGAGGTCAAAGCTAGAATCTGAAGGGCTGCAGCCAACTGGCACAGGGTGTCTGGGCAGTATGTGACAGAAGAATGCCAAAGAAGATGAAAAGTAAGGTGTGCAATACAGTGGTGCAACCAGTGCTACTGTATGAAATATAAACTTGGGCAGGAAAGGAGAGCAGTTGAGGAAGCTACAGGTGATGGAAATGAAGTGCCTGAGATGGGTGGTAGGATGTACACTGTGGGGCAGACAAAGAAATGAGGACATAAGAGTAGAAGCCAAAGTAGCTGCAGTTGCAGAAAAGGTCAAGGAGGACAAACTACAGTGATTCAGACACATGTCCAGGAAAGCAGAAGGCAATCAGGTGAAGAAGATTTGGGACAGATGAGATGAAGGCAAGCTGAACAGAGGGCATCCAGCAAATAGGTGAATTGATGGATTGTGTGTGAGAAGACCTGCGACTGTCAGGCATGAGTGTCGAAGAAGTTAGGAGAGTGGCATTGAATAGAGATGGTGACAGCTGACACAACACCCCAACGCCATGTAGAACAATGGGAATAAGGGGTTAATGATGCCGATTATGATGATGAATAGGTATTGTGCTCTATACTGGTATTCTGATATGCTTTGGTATTGGTCTAAGCCCAAAGTGCTACAAAAATGGAATGCATTGCCCTCAGAAGTTGTGGAATTACAATCTATATGTATGTTTAGTGTAACTTGATAAACACATATGACAATCAAAAGAAAGCTTACATGTTATAAGAACATTTATACATTAAGAGCACATTTCCTCTGAATATGCTATGTCTCACACACACAGATTAATCTGTACAAATCTTCCTGTAACTCTTGTCACCTACTCTCTTAGTAAAATAGCACTGGTAGCATTGTATACTTTCTAATTTCTTGATCTCTTTTACACTGTACAGATAGAATGGTAACCAGTTAATTCTATCTATCTATCTATCTATCTATCTATCTATCTATCTATCTATCTATCTATATCTGTCTATCTGTTTATCCAGACACCTGTTATGCTCCCTAATTCAGGAAGCTCATTTCGTCTCAGCACAGTTCATAGATAATAATCCTTCACATCATGGAAAACATCTGCATCTCTTAATTTTTTTGTATGATAATGAAAAAAAGTTAGCTGTTTTATTCTAAAAGTATAATCCATATCTGTATAATTCCTAAATTAACTTCTTTTCCTTTTATTTTGTACTTGCTGTAACTTAATAATGAAGTTTCTTTTCACTAGTAACCATGGTACGTCTGTATACTTTAGACACAGGGCAGGATTCACAAAGCCTCCGTGTAAGAGTTACAAGGCTTACACGGAGGCTGCAGTTAAACGGTGTGACATCAGCATGTCATGCATATGCATGAGGGCATGCTGAATCACACCTAAGGCTAACATGGTCCGTGTAAGACAGTAGGGGGCGTGTCCGTAGGCCGAGCCCTGCAAACGGACACGCCCCCAGAAGAGTAACAGTCCCGAAAGTAAACCCCCATGACAGAGCCCGTGTAAATGTGAATAAACACAACACAACACATGCCCCCACAGACTACGAACATAAAATGTAGAAATGAACATCTTATAATTTTTTTTTAAATTGTAAAGATGTTTGCCCGTGAGTGCGCTCGTTTGCGCGGGCGTGCCCGTAGCTTAGCCACAGTTAGCAGTCAGTGGAAAAGCATATAAGAACTAAATATGCAAAGTAAGCCAAGAAGCAATAGCGTAGCGGTAGAGACGTCGGCTGAAGAGCAGGCAGTCATGGTTCGAGCCCCCACAACATCAATTTTTATTTTTAGTGAAATAAGCACGAAACAAGTCCCTGACATATATGTACACATATAAAATTATATTTTATGTAAAATGTAATGAAATGGGCCATGTATTTTGAAGAAATGTGAGATAATAAAAAAAAAAATGTCAGATGTGCCTATAGCTGAGCTACAGTCTAACAAGTTGAGTACATCTGCCTGTAGGTGAGCAGTGTTTTAACAGGTATAAAATGAGTGCCCGTAGGTGAGCAGTGGTTTAACACGCTGAAACTGTGTGCCCATAGCTGAGCTGAGCGTAATATGCGTGCTGACAGCCAAATGACGCGTAAACCAGCGTAACCCATTTGCGCGGAGCTGCGCGCCACGCCAACAAGCTAACCGACGGGCAACGTTGAGCAAGCTGTAACAAAACTGCCTTTACACAGACACACCTCCTAGCCTGTGTAGACAGTCATAAAATATAAAAAGCAGTGGCCAGGTTCGAACCCAGGATACCATGCACCATAGTCAAGGTACTGAACCACTAAGCCATGACAGTTGCACTTAGAAATGCAGTAATAGCATATATATAGGAATGAATAGAAAGAGGAGCATGACAAAGCAGGTTTTGTGAAGCTGATACAATTCCAAAATGGCCAATCACAGATAAGTGCGGGAAAAACGGCATATATAAGCCCCATAGGTGGGAATACACAGCATAACCGATTGTAGAACCGACTTGCAGCCAGAATGTCAGGTGTAGGTGAGGGTAGTTGCTTCCGAGCACAGAGGTGGGGCATTGAGGAGTCCAAATATATGGTTTGGCTCCTTGTCCACAATCATGAGGCCCAACTCATGCAGGGCCAGGTCCTGTGGGGAGCATATAGGGCTGAGGCGTGGGACCGGTTGGCTCATGATCTCACCAGTGCCACAGGGATACCAAGGACTGGTGAGCAGGTCCGTCACCACCATGCGGACCTGAAGAGATGGAAGCAGGACCAACTGAACCGTTGGATCCAGGAGGCCCGGCAAATGCCCAACGCCCCACTACTGAGTAAGTTACATGTAATTATTTATGTAAGAAATTAACCTAGCTGATATTATGGAGATGTGTATTCCAATATTACTTTATTTATATTACAGCTGCAGGTGTCCGTTCTGCGAACCGTAGAGCCTATGGCGATAGGCTGGCATGGTTGCGCCACCAGGCAGGTCAGTAATTCTCTCCCTGTAACTGTAAATAAATATATAAGTATGACAGTTAGCAAAAGAGTGCAGTGTAGTCACTAATTAATAAAATGTGCAAGTAACAGTGTAAGAGGGTTTGCAAGTATTGCTTGATTACAAAAGTGTGATGCAGCCTGTAATCCAAACATAAAAATGAAACAAGTCTGAAATAAAGATGTCCCACCTGTAATATAATAGTACATAACCTGCAGCAGGCTGAAAAGTACAGCTGCAGAAGCTGAGTAAAACACATGTGTGAAATATATCCCTGTTGAAATACAGAAACATGACAGAAGTGAGACTGTTGGAAAGGATTGTTATAACTACAGGTAAAACATGTCAATAAAGCCTAGAATTAAGTACCATCCTGAATTGTAAAAATAAAACAAGTGAGAGAGTGTGAGAAAGAGTTATGAATCCACCAATAAAGTAGTAATAACTCCTGAATAAAGTATACTGCAGTCAGTACAGAATGAAATGAATGTGACAGGCAGAACCAAACAGTAACATGTGTTGAAAATGGTACCGCAGCTGGAATGTGTATCCCAAAATCTGGATATGTTGCTCTCAGTCTGCAATATGCAGATAGTATGGTTGTCTGAAATACCAAACATCCACAGTTGTCTATAGCTATATAAAGCAAATGTAGCAGGATGATGTAGCTGAACAGAGCCAGATATGAATGTGTATGAATAAAAATGAAAATGTATATTGATGTAGCAGTAACATTCCTATCACCAACTTGAAGTAGTTATCACATAGGAAACTGTAGGCAGAACTGTAGTGTGTATATATCTGCAGCTATTAGAAATGTACAGCATATGTATTGGTATTTGAAGTTGTTAATTAAATTTTCTTCACCCTACCCTATAACCACATATAATCCATTCCACGTGAAATTGGTATGTGCAATCACAATTAACACCCCTGGACATTTGTCCTGTTGGTTCATACATATTTGCATGTACGTTGATGCATCTGCCCTGTTCATACATCCAAACCTGATGGCCTGTTGCCATCAATCAACCCTGCATGTTGTTGGACTGTGTATTGCTGTTCAAAATATGCATGTGTTATGCTTGCTGTTCAATGGTTTGAATATCTGGGTGTTTGGTTAATGGGAATACTAATGCATGCTGTTACAACTAATTGTGAATGGTATTGTACGTTACTAACCCAAACTGTCATGACATAATGCAAAACATAGGATGACAGGGAAGGCGGGTTCCAGCGGACCCACCTCTCCCTCCTCAGCTGGCGAGTGCACCTGGCAGTAGTGCCCAGGCCGGACCCTCCTCCGGTGGCCCTGTGCCACCTGCGGGTGGAAGCGCTGCAGGGGATGGGGCTCATCCCCTCTGCAAGTGTGGCCGGAGGAGAACATCCACTCACCCTCCGTAATGTCCGGACTGTGGTGCGTAGGGAGATCCGGGAAGCTGTTCTTGGGCCCCTACGCCAGCTTGAGGCACGGGTGGCACAACTAACGGGCGTGCCTGCTGCCCGGCCTACACAGCCCCCAGCACAGCCCCATCCTGGGCAGTGAAGGCACAGTGGCAACTGCCCATGGGTGGGGATATCAGTTCCACTGTTGCCATCTGTGGGCTCATGGGCTCTAGATATCCAAACATCCATCCCCGTCAATTGTGTAACCCCCCCACATGTGTCATACACCGCCCCTGTATGCGTCTTGTTTGTCTTGTCTGTTAACCTACCCAACCTACCTCCCCAGCTATACCGACTTCCTGTACCTGACATACCACTCTCACCTGAAAAAAAAAAAAGGGCACTCTGTACCCACAAAAAATTACGCCCCATACATAGCTGCCCATTTCGCACACATGTCTGCTGGACATGGAAACTGTCAATTACAATTGGCTGTACAACAAGTATTATTGTTGTCCTTACACCTCTCTCAGGGTGGAAGGTTTCAAATGTCACACCAAATTACAAACATATGCACAGCTGTTGCTGATGAAGAAATGGGCAGCTATGGGCCTTACCTACATCCCTCCTGCAAAACCCAAGCTTGTTTCCCTACTGTCTTACCCTCTTTGTGACCCCTTTTTCACCACTTTCCTGTCTCCCCATTTTCATTTCTTTCAAAGAAATTAGCGCGGGTGTGCGCAAGAGTAAGCACTTTTAAGCAGTTGTAAGCGGGTGTGCGTGGAGCTGAACGCCAGTGCGCATGCGTGAGCTCCGCGCAAACCAGCGCTAACCCGGTTACAACTGCTTAAAAGTGCCTTAGTCACTCTGAATGACAAGGCCTGTAGTCTGCTCAAAAGCAAAATAAAATCCCACTGTCAGTCCCGAACCCAGGACCTTGGAAACAGTAGTCTGCATGACTTACCACTAAGCCATGACTGTTATATAAGAACATTGTGCTACAATAAATATATCATGTAATAGTAGGAATGAATGTAAAGGGAATATAGGATGTGTAGTACACAAAGCATGTCATGTATATTTACTGTCAAATGTAGTGGATTTCTATAATAGTAGTGTGTGAACAGAAACAGCCATGCTAGTTGGTAGCTAGTAGGTAATAATGTCACTGTAGCACCTTGCAAGCCACACACATACTCACAGCAGGATAATCACTGCCCATACCCCACAACCTCTTACAGCAACACATCCGGACTAAGTAATAAAAATGTGGAGCAAAGGCCCAAAAACAGGGACACATTCCAAATATTGCTCCAACAAACTTAGACAGTTGAGAGAGTAACAGGTTTTGCATTATGTTGGATGTTTGGAAGGGTATGAAGTCTGAAACTGAAATGTTTGTCACTATAGTCTGACTTGAGCCCAGAGTGATTTGCCAGAAAAAGCTGTTTATGAGATATGGACCAAAATATGAGGCAAAAATGTGGACATCCTGCAAATATCTGTACACTTGAGAGGTCTGACACTGCCATATTTGAATAGTTAAGAGCCTAGACATAGCAACAGTGACTGAGTTACAGGGATGCCCCACAGACTCCCTGTGAAATGTACAAACAGTAGGCAGAAAGGTGTTACAACACATGCAATGGTAACTATGAAGTACTGAAAGTATGCACCACTTGCACGCCGGAAATAGTGTAGTAATACATATGCTCATGCTAACCCACAGTCACAACTGCAGAATACCAGGCAATTTAATGGGTGTACCCCACTGATATGTACCATTCCATGAGGCAGATAAAAGATGCACCTGAGAGTCTCTGGGGCCTGCTCAGCAGCATACTCAAATACCCTAATAGATGTCAAGGCCCACACCATGGCCAGACCACACTGCATGCAGTAACACCCTAGCAGATATAGCAAGCATTCCAAGGTGTGAATGTACATGGAAAATAGGAAAGCCACAGCAACACACTACAGTCAAGACACCTAGCAGGCATACAAGTAGTGAATGTAAAGGGCAAATATTGAAGCCATAGCAACAAAGTGCAAGAGCCACTGCTATATACCAGTTACACCACATGTCCCACAGGAAAGCACACACACCCACATTAACAGTAGTAGTAGTCTTAGGTGTCAGTGTACATACACACTTAGTACAGGAAACTGGAGAAATGAATGGAGAAATGTTAATCTACAACACAGCCAGAAATATGAGAGAGATACTAACCTTTACACTCACAGAACAGTGTCCACAGCATACCAGCATGGTCCCTGCCCTTAAACTCTGAAAGGGCTATGCCTATCTCACATACCTTTTATAGCACTGTCCTGGAATCACAGTGAGAACTGCAATCAGTACACAACTGGCTGCATGCAATTAGCAAATGCTGGCTAACAATTGGTGCAGAGGCCATCACATGGACATATGCAGATACCTACAAAAGCATGCTGTACTCCCAGTCCACACATGCAATACTTTCATTGCACCCTCTGGAGGTAGGGAGAGAGAGAGAGAGAGAGAGAGAGAGAGAGAGAGAAAAAAACATACACAAACAAAAACACTCATCAAAACCCACTAGAAAGCTGACATCTGCCAACTGGAGCAGCAGCAGGACACCAAACCAAACAGCAACGCAAGCAGCTGTGACAAACACAGGTAATGTAAAGTAATACTTTAAAAGTCTACATACTGTGAACCCTCCATATGTGTCATTGGTCTGTATCCATATGTATATGAAGATGTGCATAGGGCAGGGGACATACAGCAACTATCAGTGAAGGCTGTACATACATATGTATGTGAGGGCATCTATGTGCACATATCAATGTAGGTTGAATGTAGGTTGTAGTGCAATGTACAAAGTAGGTTTCACAGTTATGTATGTTTAGCAGTATGTTAGTGTGTGTATACAGTTTTGTAAACAAACATGTTGATATACCTATCTATCATATGGATACGTATGTATGTCAATATATGTATGTATGTATATATATATATATATATATATATATATATATATATATATATATATATAATATGCATATATGTATACATACATAGAGAGGGATGTAGGAATACATAGACAGATGTAGATAGATAGAATATGTAGAAACATATATATGTAATACACACATACAGATATAGATATATGTAGATACATATACATAGACAGACAGATCTGACTATCTACAGATATGACTGTATATGACGATCTCACACTCCCCCTGTCCCACCCCCTCTGTCACCCTCACCCCATCTCTGTCACACTCCCCCCTCTCTCCATATCTATAGCAATATATGTACATCGAGATATATATATATATATGTGTATATGTATACTGACATATATATATATATATATATATATATATATAGACATATGTATATATACATATATATATATATATATATATATATATATATATATATATATATATATATATATATAGAGAGAGAGAGAGAGATGTATATATATTCTGAGTGAGGCACATGTGTACAGATGTATTGCAACAGGTGCCTGGTGACAAAGGCATGGAGTGAACACCAGTGTCAAAACTGGAGTACCATACCCCATTTCAAATCACCTACACCAGTAACCACCAGATATGTGATTGGCTGCCCACCACTGCATGTGTCAGGGGTGAACAGGGTCATAAATGTGTACAATAGTCCCCCCAATGATAGTCACAGTGGCACACTATTCCTGGAATACCTGCACATGGTATGTGTCAGCAGACATGGTGTGTCAGCTATGGACATGTAGGTCAGTGTACCCCTCCACACCACACAATGGCTGCCACGGTATGTACCTCACATGACAGCTACAGATATGGAGAAGGACACAGTGACATGTACAACACTGTGACAATGCACTCAAACACATTACCAATGCACAGTGACTGACAACACCACAGAGTACACACATACTACCCACATAGAGGTTACCACTCCTGGATTTACATACTTAAGTCACACCCATGACAGATGTCCAACAACCATAGTAACACCTCACACCATCCACAACCTAAATGACTGCTGTGTGTCATCCTTGACACCGCAGTAGAGAGCACATGGTGGAGGTACAGGTTCCTACCCACAGATAAGACATACCCTGCAATAAACCACACAGCGTTAAGAAGCAAGACTCCCCATGAGTACATGTCACACATACCCCTGCTGAATGTTAGTCAGATAGGTAATATGCCATATGAGTCACCCTGTGTAACTGTTTGACAGGAGCAGGTACCATCACATCACATGTGTCACAATGGTCAGGGTAGCAGAACAGTATGCTGCTGTAGTCCCAGGGGCAATAGCATATTGTATTGTATTGTATTGTAATGTATTGTATTGTGTTGTATTGTATTGGTATGTAGAGGTGCCTCCTTCGTGGAGTGGAACCACTGCTGCTGTACGCCAGTGTACAGGTACATATCCTGTAGTCAGGCTAGTGTTACATAGCACTTCTATATGTGTGTTTAGCTCCTCTTGGAGTTCATGTAGCATGCAACCGGGATACCATCAGGTCCCATTGATGCTGTGTTTTCTGCTTTTCTGAGGGCGGCTCTCACCTGGACATCTGTGATGACAGGGAGGTTACATTCAGCTGGGATAAGTATGTCTTAGTTTGGGGGAGAGGGAGGAAACTTGCACTGAACCTGTCTGCCACAATGTTGCCAATATCTGTGGGTTCAGTGAATTATTTGTTGTTGTGTACTAACTATGAGCATATTGGAGGGTTTCTGACCAGGTTTCTAACATAACTGAAGAAGGCCTTGTGGTTATCTGTAGTGTCCCCGGTGATTTCCCTCTCAAAGTTGCCCATGGATGTTTGTATGAGAGAACATAGCTCTTTACTAGTGCTGATCAGACATGCCTTCCCTTTATGGAATTATGCTCTGTCTTGCAGTAGCTTCCATCTTTTGTTATACAATCTGTCTATGGCTGGGGTCCACCAGACAGGATGCTTTCCCTTTGTGGAGAGTGTCTTGGTCTTATATGGGATTGCATGATCCATGCATTCTCGGAGATGTCCGTAGAAATCATTTGTGAAGGAGTCAGCATTGTGGGTTGTGTCTTCCACTGGCCCAGTGGGCTTAAAGGATACCATCTCAGTGTTACGAAGTGTAAAGTTTGCATTTGAAATGTTATTCACTGTAGTCGTTTGTGCTGGTGGTGGAGGTGGGATATGTATATCCAGGGCAATTAGTTTGTGGTCAGATCACAGTAGTTGATGATGTACCCCATACAGTACCTCGATACAAACCCCAGAGTGAGGAGGTGCTTTGGACCTGAATCAGTGTTCTGACTGCTGGGGTTTGGTAGTATGTCATATGGAGTGTGCCAGGTACTGTTGCACAGTTGTTGGCTGAGCACTGATACCTGGCCATTTACATGTGTATCCACCAATAGACAGACAGATGCTATATATGTGAGATATGTTGTATCACAACAGTCGAGTAGCATGTGTAGTATGTGTGCCAAATTCTGCTGACATATTTTGCTGATATCATGTTATTTCCTTTTTCAGGACCATGGCTCACCAGCGCAATCCAGCATACTCTGCAGCTGAGGATGAGGAAATACACCAGAGCCTGGTGCGGGATTATGCAATACTCTTTTCCCGCACCAGCCAGAATCAGCAGGAGAGGGCTGCACTGTGGCAAGACCTGGTCCATCGGGTAAATGACATAGGCACGCATAATAGGACATATGAGCAGGTACGACATCACTGCAGTGATTTAATCAGAAATGTCCATCAGCGCGTCGGATATCCACAGGCAACAGGTTGCCACAGGTGGTAGGGTGGCTACACATCCCTCACTCACCAGACTGGAGGGACTACTCATAAGTGTTGTGGCTCCAGCCCGCCAACAACAACAACAGCAGCAGACCTGCATTATGATGGAGGCTGGAGCCACACAGCACCAAGACTACGAGCGTGCAGGTAATATGCCATATGTATAGTTGACTGTTGTGTACACTGGTAGTTAATGCATGTGTGAGGTGTGTCCTTGGTTTGTAGCTGTCATCATAGTATTTAATGTGCAAGTGTGATATTCTCAATATCAGCAGCTGACCTGTGAAAGGCAACTGTTGTACTACTGACCTGTATCATACTCAGTAACAATGGCACAGTTGTGCCCACTGACATTAATTTCCTCACTTCTGCAGGTCCCTCCGGTGTAACAGCAATGCAGCCTATCCATGCTGGTGAGTGTGTATTAACAATACCTTTAATAGTCTTGATAGTAATAGTAATATTAGGCTCACTTAGTAGTGCTCTGTGTATGCATGCAGGTGTGTCTGTGTCTGTGTGTTGATATCTCGCATACTGAGTAGTGTGCAAGTGTGCAACTGTGTGCAAGTGTGCAACTGTGTGCAAGTGTGCAACTGTGTGCATGTGTGCATGTGTGCATGTGTGCATGTGTGCACCTGTGCATGTGTGCATGTGTGCATGTGTGCACCTGTGCATGTGTGCATGTGTGCACCTGTGCATGTGTGCATGTGTGCATGTGTGCACCTGTGCACCTGTGCACGTGTGCATGTGTGCATCACTGGTAACATTGTGTAGACATTGTAAACTGTGTTTCCTGTTTCCCTCCCACAGGTTCTGGTGCTGCTCTGGTGTCATGCAGCAGGGAACCTGAATCAGGTGCCACGGGTACTGATAATGATGACATCTGTGTAATGGCACAGGAAGGTGTGCCAGGGTCCGTCATTGGTCAGCCAATTGACAGTACACAGCTGTCAACCCCATCAATGCGCACAGTCATCCTGCCAATACACCCTTTGTCACCAATGTCCCTAGGTGATGGACAGGATACAGTGGGCATTGACCAGGGTAATGTGGTATCTGTGGCACATGCTTCCCCACACAGCAGCCATGGGCATGGCCCTGAGATGGTACCACACAGACAGATGTCCAGGGGTTCTCGTGGGAGCATCCGTGGGCGTACTGCCCCTGTCAGACGTGCCCACAGAGGTCTTACAACCTCAGCTATGTTTCGGGCTGTCATGCAGGCACAGTCACATATGGAACGGTACACCAGACAGGGTCTGAGGGAGCTGACAGCATGTCGCACAGCCATGACTGACAGTATGCGTGACATTGCGGCTGCCATCCGTAATTTCACCGATGTCATAGACAGACGTTGTGGGGACATATTAGATCAGTTCCACAACTACATGTCCATGAGCCAGGGCAATGGTGGATGGTTGAGGCGTCGACGTGGGCGTATGCCAGCAACAGCAGCAGCTGGCAGTCATCGCGGATGACAACAGGGCCACTGCTGCACCCATAGTGCCAGCAGCAGCCCCAGCAATGCTGGGTCTGTGCTGTCATCAGACCGCCCCAGGAGACCACGTGCACGTGGCTCTGGACAGGCCCAACAGGGATCTGTGTCCAGTCAATGAACACCTGCTTCTGATGACAGTACCCAGTCTGGATTGGTACCGGATATGGTCCGTAGCACCCCTGCAAGGCACAGGTACCGTGTCCATGGCCAGAGACACTGATCTGTATGACCTGGCAGGTACAGTCTGTGGCTGTCCACAAACACCGGTATATGGCAGCCATGAGGTGGAACTGTGTGCATCCATACACACATGCGAATTGACAACACCTAGGGCTACCGTGACATGCACACACTGCATCAACATTGCCCCACCTTGTACTGCTGTCCCTCACCAACACACATACACATACATGTCAATTGGTGGTATCAGTGGCAGACTCAGGCATACCAAGTTCACACCCTGTGCATATGATGAAACTGTGCCACCTCCTGCAATCTGTAACATCAGTGCAGGTACAGGTTAACATGTTGCTGATGCACAGGGTGACTACATAGATGTGTAGTAATAGTATCATGTTGTTAACAGTACTGTGTGCTGATATAATTGTGGGTATATCCCAGCATGCCTGATGCAGTAAGGGTATGATTGTCTTGTACTGTTTTCTACACCCATGGTAAGTACCATAGTGTATCATCTGCACATGTTGGCATACTGGTGGTAAGGATGTCAACAGAAGGCTACATACATAGGTAGCACAGGGATAAGGTAATGAAAGTATTGATATGCAATGATGGACATGTAAACTGCAAGTGGCATGTTGCCCACACTGGACTCTGCAATGCGGATGTTTGAGGATGTTGATATGTGTGCAGTACTACACGACTGGTACAGGACACACAGGAGCACCCTAGCACTGCAAGCTCACATCTCATACCATGCTAGACAGCCCCAACACACAAAACTAACTTTCACAGGAGGGAGAGTCCCCATAAATGTCAGGGATACTGTGGTGGCAGGACAGGTAGCATACATCCTACTAAGTATGGAACCACTGAGTGAAGGCTCAGTGTCTGTTATTTGACATGTGTATTACTGCAGGTATGAGCACCTGGGTTTCCATCCGGTTATTGTACATCCTGACGGTACATGGTCTGTACACTTGTGTGCGCTGAGACTGGACCCTGGCCATCTGACCTGTGTATTTCCATGTACATGTGTATAGTGCCTGCATATTTGCACTGTTACCTACTGGAAGTGGTACAGCTTGTTTGTTGTACAATGGACTACATGCAGCCCTGCTTACTGTAGCTTTGTTTGCATGCATGTTTGCTTGCAGTTACCCTGGAACACTGATCCCACCTGCAATGCAGATTTACAGAGCTTCTGTGGACTCCTAGTGACATCTGCATAGCTTACTATATGTATGTCCATGTCTCACTTGACAGAACGTCACTGTTTGTCCTGTTCGCATGTACGTTGCCTGTGACACATTGCATATGACTTACCTGGCATTTGACCACGTGAGCAGTCATATATGCCAGTGCTAACTAATCACAGGCACTACACCCTCACATACTCACCTTCTGTACCTTGTTCCCCATTGGCCCTATGTGCTGTTAATCACCATGGCAATCACAATACTATGGTAGCATGTGCAAAGGTCACTTGTCAGTCACCTCTATGGTACAGTTGTGGAATATGTGAGTCATGTGGCAATGTCACAGCTGCCACATGTACACAGTCAACCCTCTCCCCTACACATGGACGTACAACACATGTATGAGATGCAACCACATAGCCAAACTGGGGACTAAGCACTCTGAACCCAGTACTGGCATAACCTGTCAGGTGGCATGAAATACTACAGTGACTACAATACCAGTCTGATGTAGACCTACACTGACAGCAATCCAAACACATGAACACACTGGGGCATTCATGGAGCCTCAGAATAGCATCCTGCCTGAGCAGCAGACACCTCTGCAGCTGGCACACAGGCATACGTTAAGCCGGAACACAGCACGTGCAACACATAGCACACAAATCCTGTGTGCCAAACAGTCACAGCCTGTACGGCTAGACAACACACCTGCTACAGTTGTGTTAGGTACCTTTATTGTCCGGTACAGTGAGGTCCCGCTCACCAGGCTGGACAAGGTGAAGGTCACAGTGATATGCCCGTGGGGCACTATGGTCCACCACATAACACAAGCATACAGGTCAGTCAGAGGCATGGACACATATGACTCAGTCATTGTCCATGCCACTATGGCTGACCTGTGATGTACCTCCCTGGACTACATGATAGGGAACATAGAAGGGCTCTCTGAGCATGTGGCACAGGCTGGTATGACCCTGACCTTGGTTGGCATCATACCCTCACCAAGAATGCTGAAGTATTACTGAATGCTGATGAATTACTGTAGCTACAACACCCTAGCTGAAAGGTTCCTAGCATGTAGTCACTGCATTGCTATGGAACAACTTGTTACCACTCCCACAACAGGTGAAAACATGCAGCACCTGTTCATCAACAACATGTAGACTATATGCCCCAGACCAGATGTGTATCCCTCGCTGCTAGGATGATACCATATACAACTCACACTGTATATACACATACCACATGCAGCACCTGCACAGAAGACCACAGTCATAATGTTATCCAGTGCAAATACCATGTATTCACATGTGGCAGGCGTCAGACATGGGAACTATTGAAGGTCACAGGTACATATGTGTATTTGGCACACACATACATCATCTGTGTCCATTGCCATTACTGGTTTAATCGATGTCATGCATTATTGTGAACAACAACCCACACACATGGGCATTCTGTGTGACAAAAACACACGTGGCATGTGTGGAATTCAAAGCCATAACTAACTGTGCTATGACAGTAGTGAGAGGCAGAGTGTGCTATTTGCATTACTGGGAGATTTGCCCTCTTCTGCTGTACTTGTAGGGTGCTGACATCATCTCTGTGTAGAGATTGGAATATGCAGCAGCTGGTGTGTTGTACTGGTTGGCAAAAGGGTCAGTTCTCTCACACATGTAATTGCACACACCCTACTTCCACACACACACACACACTTGCCATTTGCAGGATTCAAACCCCTACCTAACTATGTTATGAAACTCAAGACGGACACATTAGCAGAGCACGCTATTCGCATTACTGGGAGGTTTCCCTTCTCCTGCTGTACTTATAGGGTGCTGACATCATCAGTGTTTAGAAAGGGGAATGTGCATCCTGTAGTGTGTTCTCCTAGTTGCCAAAAGGGACATTTCCCTCACACAGAATTGCACACACACTAACCCCCCTCACCCAAACACACACACTGAGCATTTGCAGGATTCAAACCCCTACCTAACTATGTTATGACACTCAAGACGGACGCATTAGCAGAGCACGCTATTCACATTACTGGGAGGTTTCCTTTCTCCTGCTGTACTTATAGGGTGCTGACATCATCAGTGTTTAGAAAGGGGAATGTGCATCCTGTAGTGTGTTCTCCTAGTTGCCAAAAGGGACATTTCTCTCACACAGAATTGCACACACACCAACCCCGCTCACCCACACACACACACACTGAGCATTTGCAGGATTCAAACCCCTACCTAACTATATTATGACACTTGAGGGAGACGCATTAGCAGAGCGCACTATCCGAATTACTGGGCATCTGTTCTGCACCTGCAGTATTTATAGGGTGCTGACATCATTATTTATACAGAGGTATGTACATCTATTACTACCTGTCAGGTGGGGGATAGCATATATATGCATTTGCAGCCACCTACTTCAGGGTCAGATATGCACATCAGCACTGGCAGGTTATGTTCTATACCATGCTTCGTGACCACAGGACCTGTAACACACAACACAACCAGTTCAGACCACCCCTCCCACATCCAGGACACACACTTTGCTTCCCTGGGAACAGTGCCAAGATATGAAGGTGTTCACATACACCATTCCAGTTGTTAACATCAGGTACAGGTATATTGTGTGTGGGAACTACTCAGGCCTCTACAACATTACCCTACAGCCACTACAATTTGTGAGTCCATGTGCTATGGCAGGACCACTCACCACAGCCACAAGGAGGAATTCATATTGCACCTGACCATCTGCAACATGGGTACTCACTGTTCCACACCAGAGGTAGACCACCATTGTTGATATCTGACCATACCCACCTTTCCCTGGACATCCATATCCCATCCCCACCCCAGGCAAGGTTGTCACTGCAAACAAAGTGTATTTATCAAAAGCAGACTTTGCACTTGTGAAGACTGGGGTGGAAGACTTCAAAGGACCCATGCTGGGGGAGTATACAGGCCACTCTGCATAATCCTTGACAATTGCATTCTATGAGCATGTGGAAGGTTTGCATTGATCATGCTATCCCAAATATACCCATGACTCCTCCACAACAGGACACCTGTCAGGTGTACACCAGCCATATATGAGCTGTCCAACAGACAGAGTGAGCTAATACATTGCAGAGCAGTAGCCCACAGAGGGAGGACATCTCTGAACAGTACTGGCACGACACTTCAATCCCTCATAATCATCACGACAAAGTGTTGACAGTGAAATTGTCCAGACACTGCAGATAAGGCTCCCTCAGTCTGTTATTGATGCCCACTTACTGTTAGAGGTCCTCACCAACCCTCTTCCAGCACACACCAACAACATGGATGTGGCATAGCAAATTCAACCCCTGGGATCTCCACTGTGTCCCTGCTTGATGGAGGCACAGCACACTAGCCTCAAACGGTGCCTTATGTGACCTACTTTACAGTGGCACAGTAGCCTACTGTACTGGGGAGGCAGACGCCAAGCACACTCTGGCTAAGCTTTCATTCCCTAGGGCAAACAGCCTAGTATTGACCTCTACACCCATATGTTTAATTGTCAGATGCACAATATTTGTTGCTGATAGACTGTTTGCAGGTCTTTATTGCCATAGCATTCCCTGTTTCTATGAACAACTTGTGTATCTGTGGAAGATGTTTGAATATGAGAGGGATCCACTATATCACTTATGTCTCTGTAGTCATTTAACTGTGTGCACTGGGCAGATTGCTGTAATGTGGTTGGTTCCTGGAATAACACGTACAAATACCAGATATGTGTGGCCAACTGCTAAACTGAGATATGGCCTAAGTGTGTGAGCATGCCCAGTTCAGGCTTTCCATGGCATGTTGTCTGACATATGTCTCATTTATCAAAGTGTGCGAGCATGCCCAGTGTGAGCTTTCCATATGTTGAACTCTGCAGTCCACCACATTTGTGGATGAGTGTGAACTTCAACAATATCTCACGTTTATGGTTGTGTGTTGTGTGTCATGTTGTGTACTTACTGTCCAACTGCTTTGTGTCTGAACACAACAGGGATTATACTGTGCCTGCAGGGTTTGCATGGGATACTTTGCATACAGTTGTCAACATCCTTTCATACTGACCTAACACTGTAGTACCATATAGTGTACTGGTTCAGTACTTTCACTGTGGTGGACAGTATCCTGGGCTTTAGTCCTATCACTGCTTTAAATTTTCATAGTGAGCACAACAGACTGGTTAGGGGCCAGTTGTGCACATATGACCATGTTGCATTATGTTCAGATATGAACTACTTAAACCAGGCTTGTCCAACATTGGTAGTGTATTCCACAACATAGGTGGACATTGGCAAACACTAGCGATGTGCCCTAGGCCATTTCTAATGCTAGTCAGAGAGTGTGTTTGTCCTTCGACACACATTGTAACTGGAGTTTGCCATGACATATGTCATGGTTAGTATACTGTGCCTCCGTCTACCCGTGACATAACAGTGATACCCAGGGTAAACCTACCATCTCCCATCCACTCATCAAGATTCCTCTTGAGGAGAGTCGATGAGTGACTCTCTGGCTAACCTGTACTGGGAGTTTACTCAAGAGTGGGGTGGCTTCTGTGTTATGGATCATTCAGTACAGCTTGTCCTATGTATGTCAGTGCTGGGGTTCAGGTCTCTCATGTGCATAGCTCACTGCCATTCAGATTGTACAAGGTGCAGCATGTTCATTGATTCCAGCTTGGACATGGCTTTATACATCAGGCACAGCTTGCCTCTGGGTGGGCAGTATGGCAGTGTGTGGAGCTGCAGTTTGTTTAATCAGGCAACACATGGCATCTGTTCAAGCTCTTTGATACTCCTGGTGAGGTACTTTTGGGGTCTTTCCAGTTGATGGAGGTGTCTGCTGAGGTACATCCCACAGGGGCCATTGTAGTCAATTGTGACGCTGATGAAGGATGACTGCAGAGCCACAATGACCTCCCTGATCTAGATCTGACAACCTTCATGATTAGGTGGGTATATGGTATGTTTCTGTAACCACTACAGCCACATGCTTGTCCAATGCAGGATATCTATCAACTTGTGTCCCCAGGTCTCTTATTACATGTTAAGTACTTAATGGGTTAACACCTATGTGGTAATTGGTGGGCACTTACTGTATATCCACAGGGGTTGACTATACACTTTTCTGCAATTAGCTTGCTGACATGGCTATGGCACCAGTTGTCTGTTTCTATGTGGCCCTTTTGTGGGATGCTTGTGTCAGCTGGAGGGTCAGATATGGTGGCCAGTTTGTAGTCCTCTGCAAACTTGTTCAGACACAGTCCTTCCATGTTGGCCTGTACCTATGGGACATATATACCAAACAAGGGAGGTCCCAGGACCAAGCCTTGTGGGATGCCAGTTATATCTGGTTTGTAGTCTGACATGGCTGCAGCATTTCTGACCATGTCAGTTCTGTCCTTGGTCTGGTTTGCAACCCTCTACTGACATAGGGGTTTATATTTAAGCTGGTGAGCTTATCTATAATGAACACGTGGGGTATTGTATGGAAGCCTTTTGCAAGGTCCAGCTAGGCTGTGTGGACCACATTCCCCTCATCAATGACCTTAATGACTGTTTCAAATGAGTCAAACATGTTTAGGGGCAGGATCTGCACTTAAGAAAGCCACACTGGGTAGGGTCCAGTGTCAGTAGGTCCCCAATATCTTTATGTCTGAGGTACATGCTGATCCTTTCCATAGCTTTGCAGACCAAGCTTGTCAGGATTCTGGGGTGGTAGTTTGCAGTATCCATTCAGGCAACACCTTTGTGGAGAAGGACCACTGTTGTTGTACACTGCTCTTTGGGTACATATCCTGTGGTAAGGCTGACATTGAGCAGTAGTGTTATTTGGCATTCCATTCTTCTTGGAGTCCATGTTGGACTCAGCCCAGGACACCATCTCATACCATTGATGCTGTGTGTTTTGCTTTGTAGATGCTGGCTGTTACCTCAGCATCTGCAATGTCAGGGGCCAGCACTCTGCTGGGATAGATATTTTGCATTTTGGGGGTTGCACTGCACCTGTCAGGTTGGATGTTGGCAATATGTGTGTGTGTTTGGTATGTTGTTTGTAATATTTGAGTGATTCAGAGCATATCTGTGAATTCCCAACAAGGTTCCTACCATCAGTTAAGAAAGCCTTGTGATTATCCTTAGTGTCCTGTACAATTTGTATCTTCATAGGTTCATAGGTTCATACTAGGCTATCCACCCTAGGGCATTTATAAGCCTAGCCAGAGTGTGTGTGGCTTTCACCACCCCTTGCTATGTGAATATTATGGCCATTTATGATTTACTTTACTGTGCCTCTGTCTGGACGTGACACAGTGAAGACCCCAGTGTACATCTACGATCATCCATCCACTTGGCAAGATTCCTGTTGAAGAGAGTCAGTGAGGGGCTCTGCCTAACATGGAGTGGGATTCTGTTCCAGGGTGTAGGGAGCCTCTGGGTTATGTATCTGTCCCTCCAGCACATCCTATTTCATTATGTGTTGAGGTTGACATCTCTCACTCTCACAGCTCCGATGGATTTGGGTTTTCTGGGGTGGAGCATGTCCATTACTCCTGTGTTGGACATGGCCTTGTACAACAGGCATACAATGCCTCTGTGTAGGCAGTATGTGACTGCATACAGCTGGGGTGTCTACAGCCAGGCAGCATATGACATATATTTGAGACCCTTTATCCTCTTGGTGAGGTACCTTTGAGGTCTTTCTAACTGCTGCAGGTGTCGGGTAAGGTACATCCCAAATGAGGCATTGTACTAGATTATGGGTCTGATAAGAGAACAGTATAGGGGCACAATGACCTCTGTTGACGTAGATGTGAATCCTTTCATGATACGGTGTCCAATATAGACAGTCTTCCTAGCCACGTTGGCAATGTGAGTGTCACATAACAGGTTACTGTCCACTTGTGTCCCTAGGTCCCTGATTACTCCTTCCATACATAATGGATTACCACCTATGTGGTAATTTGTGAGTACCTTGTTTGGTATTTGGTGAGACATTCATACTGTCCAGTGTCTTCAGGATGGCTGGGTGGGGTTCCTGTGTGTGAGAGTGTGGTCTGTAGCATGCTACAGACTGTACAGCAGTTTTGCCTATGGTTAGTTGCACATGGGTGGTCTCCGATGCTTTGTGCATTGTCAGTTACCTGGACGTGTGGGTGTCTGTGCTGAATATGGATACTCCCCCTCCTTTTATGTTTTGGTCCAGGTTTTGGGGCCATAACGCATGATATGAGGTATAACCTGGTAGTGCTGGTGTGCTGTCAGGAGCCTTGCTGCAGGTTTCTGTCACTGCATGGACATCGATGTTCTCCATACTGGGGAGGGCCTCGGGAGCATGCATGTTGAGGTTTACACGTCTGGCATTGGGCAGCATTACCCTTATGTTTCTTTCCACTTATGTTTTCTAGGGAGGTGGGTTAGTCTTTTCAGCCTTGCCTATGAAAGGCTCTATGGAGGTGGCAAGAGCCTTATCCAATATCCAGACGCCCAGGGGTAACAGGTGCAAGCCATCCCTGGCACAGCAGCGTGGCTTGTCAAGCATGACATCCCAAGCAGACAGACATTGGATCCCCTTGGAATGACACCAGTAATTGTGCCACTTGTTAAAGCTGATCATTCTGTGTTTGTACTGTGGCATCATTCTTGGTGAGGGTAGGATGCTGCACATGGTCAGTGTCATACCGGCCTGGACTACATAATCGGAGAGCTCATCTATGTCTCTTTTCATGTAGTCTGGGGAGGTACATCTCAGGTCATTCACGCCAGCATGGACAATGACTGCATCATATTTCTACTTGCTTTGGGGTGACCTGCGTACTTGTGTTATGTGGCATATTGTAGCAGCCTACAGGCAGCTTACTGTACCCTTTCCCTTGTTCAGTCTGGTGAGCAGGACAGCAGTGTGTCTGACTATGGAGTCACCTATTACAACTGTATCAGGCATGTTGTTTCTCCTTCTGGCCTGTGACTGTTTGGCACACCAGCTTTGTGTACTATGTGTTGCATGTGCTATGTTTGGAGGTAGTGGTTGCTTGGGTGTCTGCTTTGGAGGCCTCTGTTGATGTGGTGTGTTTGTAATTAGGGCCTCCGGGAATGTTTTTCTGTGTTTATGTCTTTGGTTTGCAGTTGTGATAGGTCTATGTGAGACTGGGTTTGTGGTGTGTGTGGTTACCTTCTCCTCCTGACTAGTTTTGACAGTACTGAGTTGAGAGAGCTCAGCCTCCGGTTTGGATAAATGGTTGCATCTCTCACATATATTTGTATTTCTTGGGGAGGTGAGGGTTGTCTGTGTACATGGGGCAGGTGTAACATTGCCTCAAGATTCACAGATTCAACTTGTTGTAGCTGGCCTTAGTGGATTGTATGTGTGGACATATTTTATTGCCATACTACTGATCAGTGATTACTTCCCTTTTTATGTTTGCTCTATCATGTAGTAGCTTCCTCATTCTCTTGCATGGTTTGGTAATGGCTGGAGTCCACCATGCCAGATGCCTGCATGTATGGCATTGTGTCTTGGTTTTATTTGGGATTGCATAATCCATGCATTCCTGGCAGTGTTCATGGAATGCCTGTATAACAGGTTCTGAGGTGTGGCCCATATTTTGCACCTGCACAGGGCCTTTAATGGATTCCACATCAGTTTGGAGGAGTGCAACTTTGCTTTACCCATGTTTTTCACTGTGGTTTTCTGGCCAGGGACTGTGGTCAGGATGTGTATATCCGTGTGATTACTCTATGGTCTGGTCTTACCAGTGAGGGATACACTTCTCATCTTGCCATCCAGTACCCATGTTGCTGATTATCACATCCAGTATGCTTACCCCTCTTGTGGGAGTGGTACGTTGTTCCTGGGCATTTTGGTTTATGGATTCTAGGAACTTTTGTCCTACAGTGTTGGAGCTAGTATAATGCTCCCAGTCTATGTTTGGGTATTTTCAGTCACCCAATATAATGTGGTTTGGAGGGCTTGATATATTCATGTATTCCAACATAGGCCAAGTGCAGTTCCTGGTGTTAGGATGGTAGTCTGTAGCAGGCTATAAACTGGGAGGCAGTTTTAGCCACTGTTACTTGACCATGGCTAGTCCATGCTGCTTCTTGTTGTGGTACCAACATGGGGGTGTGGTTATCCTTGACAATTATTGCTAGTCACCCTCCTTTTGTAGCTTGTTCCATGTTTTGAGGCTGTACAGCACAGTATGAGGTGTAACCTGGTAGTGTTAGGGTGCTGTTGTGAGCCTTGACCCAGTTTTCTGTTACAGGACAGATATCAACATTCTCCATACTGGGGGAGTTTAGACTGCATGCATCTTGCTGTTTAGACTTCTGGCATTGTGTAGCATTACATCTAGGTTCTTATCCCTTGTGATACCTATGGAGGTGTTTGTGTTTTGAGCCTTACCTATTCAAGGCACGCTGTGGGTAACAACAGCCTTTGCCAGTATCCATAAGGCCAGGACTGATAGGTGCACACCACCCCTAGCAGGTGGAGCATCATGTCATGCTCAGCATGTCATCCCAGGCTGGCACACATTGGATCCCCTTTGACTAACAGCAATACTTCAGCCAATTATTGCAATTGATCATCTCATCGTCATATTGTGGCATCATGCTTGGTGAGGGTAGGATGTTAGTCAGGGTCATCAAGTTTGCATATACTACATGGTGTTACATTGCTTAACACATGGCATTCATGCCTCAGGTGGTGCTGCAGGGCTGCCTCTGTCAGATGCACATACTACACTCCCTGTACATGTTTGAGAGCAGGTTATGTCATTTTAGGCATCCCTGTTATTATATGAGTGAGTCAGAGGGGTATCATTCCCAGGGTTCCTACTGAGCCAGTGTATGTGCTATGTGTTGCCTCTTTGCCAAGGCCAGGGCATACTGGGCACACCTCCTTCTGCCTACTGGGGCAGGCTCAGGTTGTTCCTCCTCTGAGTCACGCTCTGCCTGTGATGGCCTTGGCAATGGTGGGGGCTGTTTGGCCCGGCCCTATGCTGGTCCTGCTGCAGCTGTTTTCGCAAGATCATATTATGTAGCATAGCACATACCATGACAATTTGGGTACATGTAGTTGGTGAGTACTGCAAGGCTCCACCAGATGTGTCCAGACACCGGAACCATGACTTGAGCAGCCCAAACACACGCTCTATTACATTACGTGTTTGTGCGTGTGCCTCATTATGGCGTTCCTGTTCAGGTGTGTGTGCATTTCTGATGGGTGTCATCAGCCACGGCTCCAGTGCATAACCTGCATCCCCCACTAGGTGTCCATGTGGGATGTCCCCATTGGCAAATGTCTGGTACAGCTGCGTCAAATGCCAGATATGGGAATCATGGTAGCTCCCAGGGCAGCCAGCACACACATTCATTATTATGCCCTGGGCATCACACATGACCTGGCAGTTGATGGAGGGGAAGCCCTTGCGGTTAATGTAGGCCCTACCCCGCTCACCGGCTGGTGCTTTGATGCGTATGCGTGCAGTCTATTGCACCCACTACCTCAGGGTATTCCGCTATTTGCTGGAAGAGACATATTGCTGGCCAATACCTCACGGGCATTGGGGAAATATACATGATCACCGACATGTGCTGACATGGCATCCAGGAACTGGTGCAGTACCCTGGAGGCTGATGCCTGTGATATCCCCATCATATCACCAGTTGGTCTCTGGAAGGTACCTGTTGCTAGTATTCTTAGGCCAACACATACCTTGGTTTCCACTGGGATGGGTTCCCCTCTGTTGGTTCTGTGTGTGAGGCATGGCCTGCACAGCTCAACAATTTGCTGCAGGAGGTCTCTGTCCACTCTATAGCGCTCCACTATCTCCAGCTCATGTAACCCATGGTAGGTGACCCTGGGCCTGTACACTCTTCTCCGTCTCCTCACTGTGGGTTGTCTGGCACCATTTGCATTGTCACCACCCTCAGCAAGTCGCCTATGTCTCCTTATGACAGCTATGGCAGCCCCTAGCATTTCTGCTCTGAGTTCAGCTTTTTCAGTTTTCACTTCTAATAGCTTATTCCTGTCTTGCAGTGTCTCTTGAGAGAAACACCCTGCACTGCTGTTTGCAGAGTTTTAAATGCTTGGCTGGGCTACTATTCTGCCTGTGTAATTGCCTGCTTCTAATTGTTTTCACCTGCTAGCTCCAGCAGTATTCCCTGCTAGCTTCCTACTAATTCTGTTGCTTCCTTTTTCCTCCCTGTTTCCTCAGGGGGGAGCAACGCGCATACCAGCAGAAACACGCTCACAGTGGCTTACACGCGCACACACATGCTTACACAGTTTAGAATCTTCTTATTCGGGTTAAAACGCGGGCACACCAGCGCAACCAGTCTTACAAGTCTGCCAACAGGCTCCCACATGCTCAGTCTGCCTTACACGCACGCACACTGCCCTACTCGCGCCTCATGGTGCACACACGTGCGCATGCATGCCCAGCAAGAAACTTTGGTGTAAGCAACAGTGTACACCTTCCATTTCTTGACTTTCCCATGCTTATCTTGTGGCACTCCTCTTTCCATGATATGTGCCTGACATCTGTCATGTAACACTGACCTCCAATGAACTGCATTTCTTTCTGCCATTCCCCCCTGTGATGTCACCTATCTCCTACTCTATTCCTCCCCCTTATGTATCTCTTACACTACTCAGAATGTGCTCATTTGCTATGTGACAGTGGGATTCAGTATCCTAACACTCATTTACATCAGATTGCCTACTATTGCTTAGTTAAATGTCTTAGACTCAGCTTCCCCCCTTAGCAACCACTAAACGGTGGCCATGTTGTTTTTGGTCTGCTGGTCCCAGCATTGTAAATACATGTATTGCATAAAACCCACATTTGTGGAATTATAACCTTCATTTTTATGTTTTATATAGCGCAGCCCGTTTGCGCGGGGCTGCGCTGCATTTAAACATCGGCGATCGCTGAAAAAAAAATTATTTATTTCTCAAATTTGCATCGGGGTACCTTGCCAATGGCCACATATTTGGCCATTGGCATGCTGCCTGACACATATGCACCCTTTATTTGGAGCTGACATGGCTCCATTGTGTTTTTTGCAGAAACATACTCAGCTGTCAACTGAGTACATTTCTGCAGCTAAAACGGCTCTTACACGGGCCTTTCGGCTGCAGGTGAGGTGATTAGCATATCCACGCCCACTCCATGTAAGAGACGTTTTAGCTGGTCTCTTACACGGAATTTCGGGTTGTTCCTAGATCGCGAGGGCTGCATGGAGTCTTACACTACTCTTAGACTCTGTGCAAGCCTTCGTGAATGCTGCCCACAGTCTTAACAGACTTGTTTGTAATATTTGAGTGATTCAGAGCATATCTGTGAATTCCCAACAAGGTTCCTGCCATCAGTTAAGAAAGCCTTGTGATTATCCTTAGTGTCCTGTACAATTTGTAGGTTCATAGGTTCATACTAGGCTATCCACCCTAGGGCATTTATAAGCCTAGCCAGAGTGTGTGTGGCTTTCGTCACCCCTTGCTATGTGAATATTATGGCCATTTATGATTTACTTTACTGTGCCTCTGTCTGGACGTGACACAGTGAAGACCCCCAGTATACATCTACGATCATCCATCCACTTGGCAAGATTCCTGTTGAAGAGAGTCAGTGAGGGGCTCTGCCTAACATGGAGTGGGATTCTGTTCCAGGGTGTAGGGAGCCTCTGGGTTATGTATCTGTCCCTCCAGCACATCCTATTTCATTATGTGTTGAGGTTGACATCTCTCACTCTCACAGCTCCGATGGATTTGGGTTTTCTGGGGTGGAGCATGTCCATTACGCCTGTGTTGGACATGGCCTTGTACAACAGGCATACAACGCCTCTGTGAAGGCAGTATGTGACTGCATACAGCTGGGGTGTCTTCAGCCAGGCAGCATATGACATATATTTGAGGCTCTTTATCCTCTTGGTGAGGTACCTTTGAGGTCTTTCTAACTGCTGCAGGTGTCGGGTAAGGTACATCCCAAATGAGGCATTGTACTAGATTATGGGTCTAATAAGAGAACAGTATAGGGGCACAATGACCTCTGTTGACGTAGATGTGAATCCTTTCATGATACGGTGTCCAATATAAACAGTCTTCCTAGCCACGTTGGCAATGTGAGTGTCACATAACAGGTTACTGTCCACTTGTGTCCCTAGGTCCCTGATTACTCCTTCCATACATAATGGATTACCACCTATGTGGTAATTTGTGAGTACCTTGTTTGGTATTTGGTGAGACATTCATACTGTCCAGTGTCTTCAGGATGGCTGGGTGGGGTTCCTGTGTGTGAGAGTGTGGTCTGTAGCATGCTACAGACTGTACAGCAGTTTTGCCTACGGTTAGTTGCACATGGGTGGTCTCCGATGCTTTGTGCATTGTCAGTTACCTGGACGTGTGGGTGTCTGTGCTGAATATGGATACTCCCCCTCCTTTTATGTTTTGGTCCAGGTTTTGGAGCCATAACGCATGATATGATGTATAACCTGGTAGTGCTGGTGTGCTGTCAGGAGCCTTGCTGCAGGTTTCTGTCACTGCATGGACATCGATGTTCTCCATACTGGGGAGGGCCTCGGGAGCATGCATATTGAGGTTTACACGTCTGGCATTGGGCAGCATTACCCTTATGTTTCTTTCCACTTATGTTTTCTAGGGAGGTGGGTTAGTCTTTTCAGCCTTGCCTATGAAAGGCTCTATGGAGGTGGCAAGAGCCTTATTCAATATCCAGACGCCCAGGGGTAACAGGTGCAAGCCATCCCTGGAACAGCAGCGTGGCTTGTCAAGCATGACATCCCAAGCAGACAGACACTGGATCCCCTTGGAATGACACCAGTAATTGTGCCACTTGTTAAAGCTGATCATACTGTGTTTGTACTGTGGCATCATTCTTGGTGAGGGTAGGATGCTGCACACGGTCAGTGTCATACCGGCCTGGACTACATAATCGGAGAGCTCATCTATGTCTCTTTTCATGTAGTCTGGGGAGGTACATCTCAGGTCATTCACGCCAGCATGGACAATGACTGCATCATATTTCTACTTGCTTTGGGGTGACCTGCATACTTGTGTTATGTGGCGTATTGTAGCAGCCTACAGGCAGCTTACTGTACCCTTTCCCTTGTTCAGTCTGGTGAGCAGGACAGCAGTGTGTCTGACTATGGCGTCACCTATAACAACTGTATCAGGCATGTTGTTTCTCCTTCTGGCCTGTGACCGTTTGGCACACCAGCTTTGTGTACTATGTGTTGCATGTGCTATGTTTGGAGGTAGTGGTTGCTTGGGTGTCTGCTTTGGAGGCCTCTGTTGATGTGGTGTGTTTGGAATTAGGGCCTCTGGGAATGTTTTTCTGTGTTTATGTTTTTGGTTTGCAGTTGTGATAGGTCTATGTGAGACTGGGTTTGTGGTGTGTGTGGTTACCTTCTCCTCCTGACTAGTTTTGACAGTACTGAGTTGAAAGAGCTCAGCCTCCGGTTTGGATAAATGGTTGCATCTCTCACATATATTTGTATTTCTTGGGGGGAGGTGAGGGTTGTCTGTGTACATGGGGCAGGTGTAACATTGCCTCAAGATTCACAGATTCAACTTGTTGTAGCTGGCCCTAGTGGATTGTATGTGTGGACAGATTTTATTGCCATACTACTGATCAGTGATTACTTCCCTTTTTATGTTTGCTCTATCATGTAGTAGCTTCCTCATTCTCTTGCATGGTTTGGTAATGGCTGGAGTCCACCATGCCAGATGCCTGCGTGTATGGCATTGTGTCTTGGTTTTATTTGGGATTGCATTATCCATGTATTCCTGGCAGTGTTCATGGAATGCCTGTATAACAGGTTCTGAGGTGTGGCCCATATTTTGCACTTGCACAGGGCCTTTAATGGATTCCACATCAGTTTTGAGGAGTGCAATTTTTGCTTTACACATTTTTCACTGTGGTTTTCTGGCCAGGGACTGTGGTCAGGATGTGTATATCTGGTGTGATTACTCTATGGTCTGGTCTTACCAGTGAGGGATACACTTCTCATCTTGCCATCCAGTACCCATGTTGCTGATTATCACATCCAGTATGCTTACCCCTCTTGTGGGAGTGGTACGTTGTTCCTGGGCATTTTGGTTTATGGATTCTAGGAACTTTTGTCCTACAGTGTTGGAGCTAGTATAATGCTCCCAGTCTATGTTTGGGTATTTTCAGTCACCCAATATAATGTGGTTTGGAGGGCTTGATATATTCTTGTATTCCATCATAGGCCAAGTGCAGTTCCTGGTGTTAGGATGGTAGTCTGTAGCAGGCTATAAACTGGGAGGCAGTTTTAGCCACTGTTACTTGACCATGGCTAGTCCATGCTGCTTCTAGTTGTGGTACCAACATGGGACTGTGGTTATCCTTGACAATTATTGCTAGTCACCCTCCTTTTGTAGCTTATTCCATGTTTTGAGGCTGTACAGCACAGTATGAGGTGTAACCTGGTAGTGTTAGGGTGCTGTTGTGAGCCTTGACCCAGTTTTCTGTTACAGGACAGATATCAACATTCTCCATACTGGGGGAGTTTAGACTGCATGCATCCTGCTGTTTAGACTTCTGGCATTGGGTAGCATTACATCTAGGTTCTTATCCCTTGTGATATCTATGGAGGTGGATTTGTGTTTTGAGCTTTACCTATTCAAGGCACGCTGTGGGTAACAACAGCCTTTGCCAGTATCCATAAGGCCAGGACTGATAGGTGCACACTACCCCTAGCAGGTGGAGCATCATATCATGGTCAGCATGTCATCCCAGGCTGGCACACATTGGATCCCCTTTGACTAACAGCAATACTTCAGCCAATTATTGCAATTGATCATCTCATCGTCATATTGTGGCATCATGCTTGGTGAGGGTAGGATGTTAGTCAGGGTCATCAAGTTTGCATATACTACATGGTGTTACATTGCTTAACACATGGCATTCATGCCTCAGGTGGTGCTGCAGGGCTGCCTCTGTCAGATGCACATACTACACTCCCTGTACATGTTTGAGAGCAGGTTATGTCATTTTAGGCATCCCTGTTATTATATGAGTGAGTCAGAGAGGGGTATCATTCCCAGGGTTCCTACTGAGCCAGTGTATGTGCTATGCGTTGCCTCTTTGCCAAGGCCAGGGCATACTGGGCACACCTCCTTCTGCCTACTGGGGCAGGCTCAGGTTGTTCCTCCTCTGAGTCACGCTCTGCCTGTGATGGCCTTGGCAATGGTGGGGGGCTGTTTGGCCCGGCCCTATGCTGGTCCTGCTGCAGCTGTTTTCGCAAGATCATATTATGTAGCATAGCATATACCATGACAATTTGGGTACATGTAGTTGGTGAGTACTGCAAGGCTCAACCAGATGTGTCCAGACACCGGAACCGTGACTTGCGCAGCCCAAACACACGCTCTATTACATTACGTGTTTTTGCGTGTGCCTCATTATGGCGTTCCTGTTCAGGTGTGTGTGCATTTCTGATGGGTGTCATCAGCCACGGCTCCAGTGCATAACCTGCATCCCCCACTAGGTGTCCATGTGGGATGTCCCCATTGGCAAATGTCTGGTACAGCTGCGTCAAATGCCAGATATGGGAATCATGGTGGCTCCCAGGGCAGCCAGCACACACATTCATTATTATGCCCTGGGCATCACACATGACCTGGAAGTTGATGGAGGAGAAGCCCTTGCGGTTAATGTAGGCCCTACCCCGCTCACCGGCTGGTGCTTTGATGCGTATGTGCGTGCAGTCTATTGCACCCACTACCTCAGGGTATTCTGCTATTTGCTGGAAGAGACGCATATTGCTGGCCAATACCTCACGGGCATTGGGGAAATATACATGATCACCGACATGTGCTGACATGGCATCCAGGAACTGGTGCAGTACCCTAGAGGCTGATGCCTGTGATATCCCCATCATATCACCAGTTGGTCTCTAGAAGGTACCTGTTGCTAGTATTCTTAGGCCAACACATACCTTGGTTTCCACTGGGATGGGTTCCCCTCTGTTCATTCTGTGTGTGAGGCGTGGCCTGCACAGCTCAACAATTTGCTGCAGGAGGTCTCTGTCCACTCTATAGCGCTCCACTATCTCCAGCTCATGTAACCCATGGTAGGTGACCCTGGGCCTGTACACTCTTCTCCGTCTCCTCACTGTGGGTTGTCTGGCACCATTTGCATTGTCACCACCCTCAGCAAGTCGTCTATGTCTCCTTATGACAGCTATGGCAGCCCCTAGCATTTCTGATCTGAGTTCAGCTTTTTCAGTTTTCACTTCTAATAGCTTATTCCTGTCTTGCAGTGTCTCTTGAGAGAAACATCCTGCACTGCTGTTTGCAGAGTTTTAAATGCTTGGCTGGGCTACTATTCTGCCTGTGTAATTGCCTGCTTCTAATTGTTTTCACCTGCTAGCTCCAGCAGTATTCCCTGCTAGCGTCCTACTAATTCTGTTGCTTCCTTTTTCCTCCCTGTTTCCTCAGGGGGGAGCAACGTGCATACCAGCAGAAACACGCTCACAGTGGCTTACACACGCACACACATGCTTACACAGTTTAGAATCTTCTTATTCGGGTTAAAACATGCGCACACCAGCGCAAACAGTCTTACAAGTCTGCCAACAGGCTCCCACATGCTCAGTCTGCCTTACACGCGCGCACACTGCCCTACTCATGCCTCATGGTGCACACACGTGCGCATGCATGCCCAGCAAGAAACTTTGGTGTAAGCAACAGTGTACACCTTCCATTTCTTGACTTTCACATGCTTATCTTGTGGCACTCCTCTTTCCATGATATGTATCTGACATCTGTCATGTAACACTGACCTCCAATGAACTGCATTTCTTCTGCCATTCCCCCCTGTGATGCCACCTATCTCCTACTCTGTTCTTCCCCCTTATGTAACTCTTACACTACTCAGAATGTGCTCATTTGCTATGTGACAGTGGGATTCAGTATCCTAACACTCATTTACATCAGATTGCCTACTAATGCTTAGTTACATGTCTTAGACTCAGCTTCCCCCCTTAGCAACCACTAAACGGTGGCCATGTTGTTTTTGGTCTGCTGGTCCCAGCATTGTAAATACATGTATTGCATAAAACCCACATTTGTGGAATTATAACCTTCATTTTTATGTTTTATATAGCGCAGCCCGTTTGCGCGGGGCTGCGCTGCGTTTAAACATCGGCGATCGCTGAAAAAAAATTATTTATTTCTCACATTTGCATCGGGGTACCTTGCCAATGGCCACATATTTGGCCATTGGCATGCTGCCTGACACATATGCACCCTTTATTTGGAGCTGACATGGCTCCATTGTGTTTTTTGCAGAAACGTACTCAGCTGTCAACTGAGTACATTTCTGCAGCTAAAACGGCTCTTACACGGGCCTTTCGGCTGCAGGTGAGATGATTAGCATATCCATGCCCATTCCGTGTAAGAGACGTTTTAGCTGGTCTCATACACGGAATTTCGGGCTGTTCCTGGATCGCGAGGGCTGCATGGAGTCTTACACTACTCTTAGACTCCGTGCAAGCCTTCGTGAATCCTGCCCACAGTCTTAACAGACTTGCAAAAGTAGAAGTCATGGTTGTTTTAGGCTTTCCTTTTAAAAGTATCAGCAATAACTTCCTTTTACTACATGTCTTAACAGGTGTTTTTTCAGTGTAGGCTATAAAGCAGTGACCTCAAATTCAAATAGCTCTAGGCCAGATGATGAGTCCATCAAGCAGAGGACATAACCTATAGTGACCAAGAAAAAAGCTAATGTAGTCTGAAAAAAGTCACTTAGAAACAGAGACAGGTGCATGCACACACACACACACACACACACACACACACACGCACACACGAGCACACACATAGACACACTGCTAAAGCATGATCATGTGTACACAATATTGTGTAAAATGCAAAATAAAACTAATAAGGATGCAAAAATGAGATGTAATTTTTCAACAGGAGTGAATTGCAAAGGAAAAAAATCAGGCAGGTCTCAGACTTACTTTAAAGTTTAACATACATGATGCACTATGGTCGTGCAAAGGGTCTACTGTTCATAGATGTGTGATTCTGCTGCCACACTGTGCATCATTCATTAATTTTCTAGTGTCTCGCCAATTTAGATGAAGAGAGCAAATTTGGTGCCTAAACCTGATTTGCCTCTTCTGGATATTTACTCCCATACAACTAATTCTTGCAACTTAAACAGACCAATAGAAGATGTGCTTAGAGTGTCAAGCCAGTGAAAGTGATAGAAACCACTCCAAGCAATTTGAGAGGCAATAATTTGTAAATGTGTTTTAGATCACAAACCAAGCTTTTTTTACCATAGCCTGGCAGAATTTAGGCAAAGCTTTATGGACAAGATCACAAATGTTAATTCACTCTGGCCTGTAGTCCATGAGTTTGACCCCACTAGTCTAAAGAACAATTTGTGGCCAATGATGACCCCTAAATCTCAGCACTGGTCAAATGCATATCAATCCATGCCACTTTGATGTAGCAGTCATCTATTATTTTATTGCAAAAAAAATTCCCACTGATTCCTTAATGTTATTTCAAAGTATGTTTTCTTTCTCTGTGTTTTTTGGCAGAAAAACACTTAAAACAGTATTACAATCACTTTAAAATACAGTGCAGGCAAGCACACTTGAGTATGAAGCCAGATACAGCAAATACAGTTAAAATAAATGCAATAAAATGAAAAATGACTTAAAGGAAGTACAAAACACAGTATAACCAAGAAAAAGTCAAATGGAGATACTTAAACTCTTTCTTTCTCCTTTCTGTTGCTCTTGTAGTCTGCTGGATGCCAAAACAACAATCTGAGGGTCATGCTGCGCAACACTAGGAGTCTAAATCTCAAAATGCACTCACTCAAAGTACTCCTCAAAATGGAGAACATCGACATCTGTGCTGTAATGGAGACCTGGTTTAAAGCAGCAGAAAGCACCCCTGCGCTACCAGGTTATAACTCTTTCCACACCTTTAGGCCCCAGAACTTGGACCGAAGCTCCAAAGGTGGTGGTGTCTCCATATTCATAAAGGATATGCACACCTCCAGACTGGTAGACCAGCATAATGCATTAGAGATACTTCAGGTACAACTAACATTGGGTAAGACAGCAATTCAGGTCATAGCCTGCTATAGGTCCCCAACCATGTCCCAATACTCTCACTCCATGTTTCTAAGCACCCTGGAAAATACTAGGGTCCAACTCAACACCCTTATATTAAGTGACTTCAATTATCCTTCCATTAACTGGGAAAACTACTCATGCACCAGTAAACTAGCCCAACCTTTCCTGGAATTCATCAATTCCAATGCCCTGGACCAGCTCAGTCTTACGCACACTAGAGAAAGCAACATCCTTGACCTTGTTATTACTAACATGGGCGACTGTTGCTCTACACCAATAGTCAATTCCTTCCTGGTTATATCTGACCATAAACTGATCATTATGGAAATCTACATCTCACCCACACCCCCTACAAAAGCAATCATCATGAAAACCTTCTCCAAAACAGATTTTGGGCTCCTAAAATAGAGGTGGCTAACTTCAAGGTACCCATGCCAATGGAAAATAGATGCATGACTGCTAAATCATACACCAGTGCACTGTATGAACACGTACATAAATGCATGAAACTAACCATACCCAACAGAACCAAGACGCTCTCCTCCAAAAAAGGAAGCCAATCTGGTGGTGCCCAACTATCAATAAACTCTACAACAGAAGGAAGAAATTGTTGCAGAGAAAGGTGAAGTCCCAAGACTGGAAAATCTCCCTTATTAGCCTCAACAAAAAGTTGAGATCCTCATCAAGACCTCTAAAGCCAGCTATGAAGGCAAAATTATGGCAGACACTAAAAACAACCACAAGGCCTTCTATAGCTATATCAAGAATCTCCACAGCAATACCCAGATTTGCTCTGAGTTACTACACAATGGTACCTCCTATACTAAGCCAACAGACATTGCCAATATATTGGCCGACAGATTCTGTGCCAATTTTACCCCTCTCCCCCCCCCAAAGGACCAATCACAATGCTGGAAGAATGCCAGGCACCCACCATTAATGCAGCACAGGTTAAATCTGCTTTGTCCAAGGCCAAGAATAGAGCTTCCATGTGACCCGAAAATATCCCTGGTTGTATTCTAAATGCACTACAAAGTGAACTGGCACCACACCTGTGTCCCCTGTTCAGTCACAGCCTCACCTCTGGCTTTGTCCCTAACAAATGGTGCACTGCCACAGTTGTCCCTCTACATAAAGGAGGGGAGACTACTGACCCTGGGAACTACTGCCCCATTAGCTTGACAAGTCTGATATGTAAAGCTATGGAGCCCATCATCATGGACCTAATTAACAAGGATATAGGGAATCTCCAAACTCTGGATCCCACACAGTTTGGCTTTGTGAAAGGTAGAGCATGCCTGGTCAACCTGTTTGACTTCTTTGAGTCAGTCACCAAGGCTGTGGATGAGGGCAAGGCAGTCCATACAGCATACCTCGATCTGCCCAAGGCCTTTGATACCATTCCCCACTCAGGTATTATTGACAGACTCACCAACTAGGCATCAACCCTTATATCACTAGGTGGGTTGCAAAATGGCTCACAGATAGAACTCACAGTGTGAAAATTGTGGACTCCAAGTCAGACTGCCATCCAGTCACAAGTGGAGTCCCACAGGGATTGGTCCTGAGACCTCTCCTGTTTGGCATCTGCTTCTCAGAAGTCCAGGCTGACACGGAAGGACTCTGGCTGACCAAGTTCACAGACGACTGCAAGCTGGGAGCCATTATTAACTCCCCAACTGATGTAGACATCCTACAGAAAAGACTCATTGAGGCCAATGACTGGTGTCTAAACCATGGCCTTAAGCTTAATGCCAAAAAATGCATCATCCCCTTTGGGAAAAAACTCAGTTCCTACAAATTAAAAAGATCGATGGGAGCCCACTGAACACTGAAAGCATTATAAGAGATCTGGGGACACAGGTTGACAGCAGCCACTCCTTCAACCACCACATTGCCACTGTGGTCAGTAAGTCCTTCTGTGTGGCACATCTCATTACCAAGGGTTTTGCATCCAGGAAGAGAGAGGTCTCACTCTACTCCTCCCTCATTAGACCAATCATCGAGTATAATGCCCCATTTGGCATGTACCTCACTAGACACCTGCAACAGCTAGAAAGACCACAAAAGTACCTCACAAAGAGGATCCTCGGCCTTAAACACATATCCTATATGGACTGACTCAAAAAACTCCAGTTATTCTCTGTCTCATACCGTCTACTAATAGGCAATCTCTGCTTGACTTACAGGGCCATGTCTGACCCTGCTCTGTTAGAAATGCTACATCTAAAGAAATCCCAAGCACCACATCCTCCAGAGACCTCAACCTCATTACCACAATCAACAGAACATGCTGGAGGGACAGGTTTATTACCCAGAGACTCCCTATGCTATGGAATAGACTCCCCATACATGTCAAGCAGAGTGCCTCACTGGTCCTCTTCAAGAGAAATCTTGATGAGTGGATGGGAAATAGAAAATTCACCCATGAATCACTCTAGTGGCTATACTTGATAGAGACTCTGGGAACTAACATTGGGCAGCAAGATGCCAGGGCACTTCCATGGGCTAGGCTTGTAAAGGCTCCAGGACCATTGGCCTAGTACACACCTAAGAACCTATATATACAGTATAACAATGTAATGTATTAGCACTCTCAAGAGCAATATCATTGAATCTGCATACATACGTACTTGGGGTCATATACCCGGTTCCCATCTCACAAGTCATGTGGAATCTGAAAATATCCTATTTTTTTGACTGTCTTGCCACTAATGTTATCTGTCTCCAGGATAGCATTCCAAGTAACTTTTTATATTTGCTATTGAATGTATCTATCTCCACTATCAAATTAATGTATACCATATGAGGAATTTGCTAGACTTAGACATAATGTACTAGATTAAAACTCCTTATAAGTAGACCTGTGCATCACCAACATATTTCCTCTGAAAAGTCTGCATCTGACGTTATTGTGAATTCAACTGTACAGCTTCTCCTGTGTGACTAACTGTTGTCATTCCACCTATAGTATTAGTAAAACAGATTAGAATTCTTTCTAATTTTTTCATATCTTTCATAGTATATGGACAGAATGATTCATAATTTTCATGGTGTCTGATGAAAGAGCTAAAAACAATTAACATAATATCCACACAGCTGGAATGAGATTGTATGTCAAATGTCATGCATCACCAGATGACACATCCTAATTATTGCATTAATGTTAAGTTCATACATTAGTGGCCTGTCCACAAGAACTCCAAGATCTTTAAAAATGTTAGTCGAATCTAAATATTAGAATTGTTGGAATATTTATAATTCTTGTTGTACTGTCCCTGGTGTACAACCAGACACTTTTTTGCATTAAATACAATATTATTTCTTCTTGTCCACCTAAGTTGTTCATCCAAATAATGTTAAATAACTTCTGATTTTCCAAGGAAGTTGCCATCATCCCAGTTTTTAAGACATCTGCACATTTACTCACCCAGATTCATTTAGAAGGTTCTACAGTTGGCATAAATATTGAAATAAAAATGGTCCCCCTTCCAAAAGTTGGGGCAGACAACGTTGTATCATTCTACTTTTGGAAGAATTATCCTGCACCCTAACCTTGCATTTTCTGGGTTAGTCAGCTCAAAATCCTTTATGTTCATATGGATTCACATTTAATTCTCTCAGAATTTTAAGTATATGAGGATATAGAAGGGAATCAAAGGTTTTTACAAGATCCAGATATATAACATCTACTGACAGTTTTTTTATCTACATCATCAAACACATGGTTATAAAATTTCATCAGGTTAGCTATGCCTGACTGACCAGATATAAAACCATGCTGGCTGATTGTATCATGGTTAACAGTTAACAGTAACCTTTCAAAACACTTCCCAAGTATACATGTAAGGCTTATAGTCATAAAGGTATCCACATTACATGTGCTGTTAACCTTTGGAACCAGAAGAACTATTGCCTACTGCCATTCCTCAGTAACATAACAGGCTTCTTAGGTTTTCTGAAACAAATATGTTAAACTGTTAAAAAATTTGCATTTAACCCTTCTGATCCTGTCTTTGTAAAGTTCTAAAAGGACTGTTTCTTTAGTAATCAATGGGCATAAATCTGTAACAGCCATTGGTTGCAAAGAAACATTATTATCCAATGACATAGTTCTAGGAATACACTGTCACATAATTTACTCATCAATAACCTTCCTGACAGAGACCATAGTGTCCATCTTTAATGTAATGTTTTCCTATGTCTCTGTCAGCCTGTCATCTAGATTCTAACATCTACATGTATTATGTTTTCCTAGGCTAAAAATTCATGTTTTTATAGCTATCACTGTTTCTATTTGATGGCTTTTTTTAAATATTTACATATGATGGTGTTCATTTTTAATTAATGTTTAAAATGCTCTACCAAAAACTGCAATTAAACATTTTTAAACTCAACTTTTTTTATTACCAGTTGGAACATATTCAATGATCACTTTCACCTTTTTTCAAGATTTTACGGTCTATATCAAGTGTTAGCATTTTTGCAAATTTTTACTTCATCTACATTTTTACCCACCACAACTTCTGGGGATAGTTCAGGGTCACTAAGGCACAAGCTGAAAATGAATGGAGACTATCTTAAAATCCTATGGTACATTTAAGCCCTCGTGATTAAACAAAGGCAACCATGGGTAAATCTTCAATATACCACAACCAAGGAGTTGGTTATTTCTATTATACAGTGACATTATTTAAGGGAAAAAAAATACTTACTTTTCTTAAATAATGTCTTTGTATAATGGCGGATTGCTGTTCTTCCACCGGTTGTGGTATACTGCTTCTGAGTTTTGATGTACTGCGCATGCATATGGGACTTGCATTCCCACGCATACCCAGGACATCAATGCTTTGAAATGGAAGCAATGGAGAAAAGAAAGTCTCCATTGCTCCAGTTTCTCTCTTTTTTTTATTGTAAAAAAAAAAGGTTTTGGGACAGTTTATACCAACGGAATAAAGTCCAGGTGACTGGACCTTTTCCATTGGTATATTGTAGGATTTACAACGGGCATGCTGGTTGGGCTGGCCAATCAGCGTGCACGTTTTTGAATATTAATAGGGAGACATTATATAATTACTTTTTATATATGTGTTTTTCCTCTGCCTTTGCAGTGTTGAATTTCTATATATCACCCCCTCAAGAATCCAGTGTACTAGAGATTTATTAATTTAAGAAACTAAGTTTGTATTGTAGCTTACTATGACTGACAAAGTCCAAGCTCTTGCTAAAGTCAATGTATATAACCTTGACCTGCATATCCTGGTAAAGTGCATCGAATTTAAATTCTCCAAAATACAAGAGACTAGTCATTGTAGAAGCTCTATTAATTGATATATGATGATAAATATCTAGGCATCTGGTCTCCATTGGGTTCTCTCTCACGAGGACAACACAACCTTTATCAGTAATTTGAAAATATTACTTAATATACTGGCCAATCAAACTGCAAAGATTCTTCATGCCTGATTGGTGGTATTTTCCCATTTAAGATGTTAACTTTACAAAGGTGCATGAATATCACAGCAAGGTGGGGGTCAGGTTGTTTGCCTTTTTTAACTTCTGAAATAGACATGCTGACCTGTCTGCATGATTTGTGTTCACTTTGCATTATTTAGAATACAGTTAATAGTGCCTGTAATAATACTTTCATCACTTTCCTGATTCAAGAACTTATTGTCACAGTGAAGAACATCAATGCTTACATACAAGTTTTGATTTTTTTTTTGTAAGAGAAACTAGACAGAACTAATAAACATAAAACTGTCACACAGTTTGCTGCTTTACCCTTTGATATTTATAAAAATACTTCTTGCTGTTATCAACCAGATTTTTTTCATTTGATTTTGTGCCTTTTGTTTCCAGCTTGATATTTTTTATTTCTTTAAAGTAATGTTAATACTTAATGTATGCAGTGGAATGTGTATGCCTGGTAATCTTCCAGCATTTGTGCATCCTAAATCTCCTGAGCAATGATCCTTTATTTTTCGCACATCCATAAAGCCCTGTTTGTTGGTTAATTTTTTCCAAGGGGTAAGAGACAGGTATCCTCAGACAAGGTAAGAAACAGAGGGGTCCTTCATGCCCAGTTGCCTCAATTTTCCCATCTAGTTTTCAGTAGCAAGAGTCAGGTGGTAAGGAATAAGCCAGCTTGATCGTCCCATGGTGCATCCTGCCCATCCACTTAGTGGTCCCTCTATCCTCAGAACAACTCTCTGAATTCCACTGTTTGCTGCCTTCATGTCTGTGCATGATGACTTCCCCAACATCTGGACATGTGCAATGGCATATTGTGCTTGAGAGGCCTGAGCTTCATATGAGGTACACCTAGTACTTCTTTTAGGTGTCTCCCAAGTGGCACTGGAGAGATGTCTTCCTCCCTGCAGGATGGGGGAGCTGACAGCTCCTACTCACTCTCTTGCTCCCCTGCCCAGCTCTCCAGTCCCTATGCATCTAATCAGACATAGGCCATAGTTAGGGCTTTATCCGTCTATGTCACAGAGCTGGGTCAATCCTATTTTATGTATTTTATTTACTTTTTTTTTCATAGGTAAGTACTAGGCTGGTGACCCTTGTGAACCATTTTAAGCCTAGCCAAT
The DNA here is from genome assembly GCF_019279795.1 of Protopterus annectens. Taxonomy (NCBI): domain Eukaryota; kingdom Metazoa; phylum Chordata; order Ceratodontiformes; family Protopteridae; genus Protopterus; species Protopterus annectens. The sequence continues at coordinate 115,663,194 of NC_056725.1, forward strand.
TTCCCTTAGTGAGAATCAAACCCCTTATCTCCCTTTCCTCTTTTTAATTAAACATAACTTGTTCCTAAGTTTATATAGCTTTATGAATATTATTTCCAGTATGTCACAAAAGGCTACAATATCTGCATGAGACATTTCTTTTTGCCAATTCCATGAAGACAAGACAGCAGTTATTGTATTGATATTTGCCCAGTTTCATTCTAGGACAATAATTATTTCCATCAGTTCTGCCTTTGTAACTGTATTTACCTTAAAATATGATAATATTTACTGAACTATCTTGTGGTTCCTATTTACAATTTGTTAAATACACCAGTGGTACTTTGTTGATCATGGTAGCATCAAAAATGGAGTCTGCTCTAGTGGGATACTATAGTACCTGGTTCAGATTATACATTGTTATAATAAAACATAGATTGCATGTGTACAGAAATGTATTGCATTTGTTTCATTCACAATATTTGTTTGCTGTTCTAAGATCAGCAGTCATACTAATGTAAATTGTTAGAATGTTTTCATTAATTCTTGCTAAGCTATCCCAGATGGTTTGAGAGCACTGTGTCGATTACGGGTATTGCAAATGTTAGTGCTCATCACTTGAACCTTTTATAAACTATTGCTTAAATAAACTGCCAGACTAACCCCTCTATGATCTGAAATTCTATTGCTTATTTATTTAACCTTTGGTGCCTAGGTTAGTCCCACTAGTTTAGTTGACATTTTTAAGGGCAGACCAAAGGTGATATTAATACTACTAGGGAAGATTTTGCCAGGGCACCAGGGAACTTCCCTTAAACACTTCTTGATAGGTGTTGTGTGAATTTTTACATCCACCTGAGCTACAGCTAACTCAAGAAAATGGAACCTCTGTTTAATTTCTCATCCAAAGGATGACAAATTCAGGAGTGCAGCTCCTTCTTTATGTACTGTAGTTTCAGCAATCCATCTACCTGATATGGGAATAGAACCCACGTCCTTCTACACCAAAAAGCAAGTATGCTACATGTTGTACCACTGAAACTGCAATCTATTCTGAGCTAAGATATGCAATCTATAATTTTCTAAGACTATGCTGTATCCTGGTATGTGAAAATCAGAGTGCTCTGGAACAAGGCATGATTCATTAATATTTCAACATCTGTGCATTTGGACTGCAATAAGAATTCCATTTCAGCTGGTACAGACTTTAAGCCTTATTGATCAATACTCTCTGGATACTCCTCTCAGTTTATTGTTCAGCTCTAGCAGAGACTGCTCATGATGATTTAAAAATACTAAGATTAAGTTATTATTATTGAAAGTACACAGTGAGACAGATCCTGTCTAAGCTAAGTTTAAATGCCTAATCTCAAGCGACGGTTAGAAATCAGTTCCATTCTTTAAGATAGGTGACCTACTCATTAAGACCCCATTAATCTTATTATTGACTGAGGTAAATTTTTACTGAATGAGAAGTATTAGCAGAAAAGCTTTAATTTAAATTTGAAATCTATAGATGCCATGTTAATTAGATCTTCTCCTAATAATCTTCCTGTAGTTCTCCCAGCAGTACTCCCTCCTACTGATACTGCAGACCACCCGATCTTTCAATATTTGTTAGCATCGCATTCTACTGCCCTTCTAATGTCCACATTTTTACCCTTGTGAAGCAAGAGGTTGTATATCTTTCTTTCCCTAAGTGACAGCAAAAGTTTCTTATTTAACTAAGGAGTTCCCAACCACTAGAAACTCATCTCAGAAATTTCCATCACATCCCTGTTGTCCTACTGTACTATGTTCAGTGGGGGAAATTAAGTTCTGGATTTCAGATTCATGGCTACTTGGAGACTGAGAATGGCTTACTAAGTGAGACTGACCATCTGCCTCATTTGTTTCTTTAAGACAGGTTTCTTTTCCCCTTTGTTAATGTTGTTAACATCAGCCATTCTGACTTACCATTTTCTATAACTAGTTTAGAATTGCCAGAATGGTGCCTTTCTTTTCCTTGGCTCAGGTTTCTTTCTGATACCAGACTATGACTGCTAGCTTGAGATGGAATACAGTCTGTTTGAATCATGGAGTTTGTTCTTGTCTGTCGCTAATCTGACATGATTTGTCTTGTAATTCATCTTTCTCTCAATGACATCTAAAAGCTGTGCAGGGCTTGTGAGCATTGTATAAATTCCAGCCTTTCATTTCATTCTGTTCTTTTTACTTTACACATCCATGTATCAGAAATTGTCATTCTTTTCTGTAGTTATATTTGGAACATAGAGTCTTCAGATGCACTTCAAGGGATACTTGCCAGAACATCAAGCAATTTTCACATCTGGCAATAGTATTGCTTTAAGAAGAAAGTCTAGAAAGTCATTAATTCAGAAATGTTGCCAGACATTTTGTATCTATGTAGTGTAACTGTCATCAGTGAATCTCCAGAGATTTTAATGTTTACTCTTCCCTAAGCTGTCATTGCAGAAATTGTTTAAATTATTATGTGCAGTTTGCTTTGAAATCACAATCTCAAAACAGAGAATTCCTTAACCTATTGAACTTAGTAACTTAATATTTGTGGTATACATCGTTTCCGAACTCTAGTGCAAGTCTAACAATAACCCATTTACTTCATTTGCAACAATATGGCACAGACCATCACTAATATAATCTTTATTAAGAGTTTATATATGTTTGTCATTACCAGACTACAATACATGTTAAATCATAACGTGTGTCCATTTCTAACTTGTTTCATCAATGATACACTTCACCACACTCTTCTGTTTGCAATTTTCAGAATATTAAATAATTGGATTTACCTTGCTCACATACTTTATTGAATATATTTGAACTTATATATAGTTTCCTTTCACTGCAGCAAACATTCTCGTGTTTGCATGGCAAGTGCTCAGAAGCTGCCATTCATGACTACAAGATTTATATTGCTGACCAAGGGCAAGAAACAAAGCATAATAAAATAGTAGCAAATACACTGAGCAAGGCTTTACTGAGATAAACCTAAACATTGTTAAATGAAATAAAACAGTATGCAAGTCAAGTAAAATAACTCCTGAATACATCAGATTTACATACAGGTGCTGTTCTAGTTCACTCCAGCTTTTGTTTGTCAGAATTGTATCATTTGGAAATGCTACCTATACCCATAAGGGTCCCTGCTCAAATGGAAAATCCAGTAAATGAAGGCACAGCTCTGAAGAATTCATGAATATAACTTTATTTTATTTATTTATTTAACATTTGTTAACTGGGAAAGTCTGACTTGGAACTAAGCCAATTTTCAGCGGAGGCCTCGGGAGAAACACTCTATGGCTAATGTTAAAATTTTTTACCAATCTGACTGGAGAATTAAAACTCTCCAGCAGGGTGCTAATGTACAGGTAATACCCACTGAAAAATAAGTCCAGTGCTTCACGGCAGAATATTAAGCTGGTGTGGAGCTCAGACTGTAACAGAGGTAACATCCACCATTATTTTATACTCACTAAGCAGTACTTTTGCTGTTTAGCAAGTGTGAAATAAAAAAAAAAGAAAAAAGTAGGAAAGTGTGTTTGTGTTTTTATGTCTGTGTATGTGAGTATATGCATGCAAGAAAGTAAGAGTGATAGTAATCGAGCCATTATTTTACTCACTAAGCAGTGCTTTTGCTGTTTAGCAAGAGTAAAATTAAAACAAATGGCTAACAAAAAAAAATAGAAAAGTGTGTGTGTATGTGTGTGTGTGTGTGTGCGTGCGTGCGTGCGTGTGTGCGTCTGTGCGTGTGTGCATGTGTGCGTGTGTGCGTGTGTGCGTGTGTGCGTGTGTGTGTGTGTGTGTGTGTGTGTGTGTGCGCGGCACATGCGCATATGTGCCTGTGTGTGTATGTATGTTTCTGTTTTTGCCTATATGTGTGACTGCATGGGTGCTTGTCTGCATGAATGCAGAAGTGTTTGCATATGTGTTTGTGTGAGAGGGAGTAAGAGAGATCAATCGAGCAGTTGAACTCTTTCAAATAACAGGTATGCTGGGGGGACAAAGACTCAAAAATATCACCCTTTTAAAATTAGAAACTTGCTATAATGACATTATTTATGTTAACATGCATTTTCTAAAGGATTTTTCATGGACACTCCTGATTTTGAAACAAATTTTAGCTCTGCTTCCCTTAATCCTGCCTAAAACTGTGTTCTTTTGGAGAAAAGGTGGTGAATTATGCTTAATATACAATGAGAATAGAGTTACAGACTTTTTCACTTCAGAAAATGAATCTTAATTCACATTCTCCTATTATGTCAATGTCTCAAATTAACAGTGCTAATATTTTTAAAGTGTCCCTGATTACTTCTGAACTTGTCCCAGATTCTGTTGAGATTTGTCTCTGATTATTTGATAGCTATGATAAAGTCTGAAACTCGAATGGAACTCATTATTTAGTGAATACAGCCCCCAATGATTTGCCAGCATGTTCTATAGCACTTGAAACAGTAGGTGGAGGAAATATTTTACATCAACATTATTTAAAAATATATATACTATATAGTAATTTACAAAAAAAAAAAAAATATATATATATATATATATATATATATATATATATATATATATATATAAAACAATTTAAAAAATGGCCCCATTACGTAAGCACAATAATGCATTCCAGAGTGTGTGTTATGTAAATAATGCCCTTCCAGTGGTGTAGAGGTCCTCCGTCTGTGGCTTCAGGCCTCTGAACACCACTGAGTGGGTGTTATTTACACAATAACACACACCTTCTAGAGCATTATTGCTTGCTTAACACCCCACAAACAAAATAAGACAGTAACTGAGAACTACTCCAAGACTGACTGCCCTTAATGACCGCATTAGTGGTCAGACTGATTGCTGTCATGCTGGAATAAGCTCATACCTACAAAAGCATCATATGTCTGCATATTCCTAATATAAATCTGCAGTAAGTCCTCTGATGTTGCAGTATGTGTCCTAAGTGTTTTTTTCAAAATTTATATAACAATATGCAGAGTCTGTTATAGTTCTGTTTACTATATTAGAGCTACAGATGATGGTCTTATCACAGGCAAATCCAAGTCTACATGATTTGAAATGTTTCTGTCAAATTCCCATATTGTCTTTTGTGGGGTGGTCTTACTTTTCTTGACAGGGTAATAATTACAATTACTTAAAGCAAAGGCGGAGGTGGTGCTGCGGTAGCATTGTCGCCTCACAGTAAGACTTTGTCCTGTTTGATTCTCAGCTAGAGCGTCTTCTGTGTGGAGACATATGCGTGAATGGGCGTACCTTCATTGAAGGTTGTGCATCAGGGACGGCAACTCGGCATGCAAAAATCTACTGCCAATCATTAGCAGACAGGAGTTCCGCTGTGGCAACCCCTAACTGGGAAAAGCCGAAAGACACAACAACAACAACAACTTAAAGCAAAGGTTCTCTCTTCTGCTTGGGAAAATTCAACTCTGACATCTGTTTTCAGACTTAGTAAGTATCATCTAATCACAAGTGTTTACCTTTTTGCTAGCATAAGCCTTATTTTTATAATTTGTTTATGAGAAGTTAGGAGAGTTTGTTAGTGAATATCATTCATGGATTAGCACAGTTAGTTAATAGGCTCATAGGTTCATAGGAAGTTACTATGCTTTTGGTCCGTGGGCTTTTATAAGCCTAGCCATGTTATACCCTTGTTCCCTTATTGACCAAGTTGCATGGTCTATATTTTCAGTGAGAGTCTACAATCAGCGCCAACTGCCCTTATCCAAGAGGGACAGCGGTGACTCCCCCAGAGTAAATTTATGGTCTCACATCCAGTTGTCTAAGTTATGCTTAAATAGGGTCATTGAGGAGCTCTGTTTTATGTGAATTGGGAGTTTGTTCCAGAGGAGTGGCAATCTCTGTGAGACATATCTGTCTCTCCAGCATGTCCTGTTAATGTCACAAGCTAGGTTAAGATCCCTAGAGGGAGTGAATCTTGCCCCATTTGACTTGCAGATGTGCAGCATTTCCATTAGGCCAGGGTCCAAGACTGCTCTGTAGGCCAGGCACACGTCTCGTCTCAGCAGCCTAAAATATATAGAGTACAGTGACAGGGCCTTCAGTCTGTCCATGTAGGTCATGTGTTGAATGCCCTGAATTTCTTTGGTGAGAAACCTCTGACATCTCTTCAGCTGCTGCAGGTGTCTGGTGAGGTGCATACAGATGGGAGTGTTGTACTCTATTAATGTTGTGATGCAGGTTGAGTACAGGGGAGTTATAATATCCTTAGCTCTCGATGCAATGCCCCTACTTGTGAGATGTGCAACATAGAAGACCTTCCTTACCACTGTGGACAGATGGTGATTGAAGTTAATACCCTGCTCTGTAGGCCAGGCACAAGTCTTGTCTCAGCAGCTTAAAAGATATAGAGTACAGTGACAGGGCCTTCAGTCTGTCCATGTAGGTCATGTGTTGAACGCCCTGAATTTCTTTGGTGAGAAACCTCTGACATCTCTTCAGCTGCTGCAGGTGTCTGGTGAGGTGCATACAGATGGGAGCATTGTACTCTATTAATGGTGTGATGCGGGATGAGTACAGGGGAGTTATAATATCCTTAGCTCTGGATGCAATGCCCCTACTTGTGAGATGTGCAACATAGAAGGCCTTCCTTACCACTGTGGACAGATGGTGATTGAAGTTAAGGTTGCTATCAGCCTGTGTTCCCAAATCTCTACAGGGTTTCACCTAAGGAGGGTACTGTTAATATTGTAATTTGCAGGGACTTCCCCTTTGCCAAAAAGGATGATAATGCAATTTTTTTGCATTTAATTTAGGTCTGTGGATATGGCACCAATCATTTATTTGTGCAAGCCCTTTTTATAGTATGAATCAATGATTGCACCAAGTTTGCAGTTTTCAGTGAACCTGGAAAGGCACAGGACATCTATTTTCACCTGGACTTCAGAGAAATAGATTCCAAACAGTAGGGGGCCCAGCACAGATCCTTGTGGTACCCACTTGTAGCTGGTAGAGGTGGAATCTCCAACTTTGACTGTATGCATTCTGTCTGTGAGCCAGTTGGCTACCTATCTAGTGACACATGGGTTAATTCCCAGCTGGGTGAGTTACTCAATGATACCTGTGTGGGAGATTGTGTCAAAAGCCTTGGCTAAGTCAAGATAGGCTGTATGTACTGTTTTGCCTTCATCCAGGACTTTGGTGACATTCTCAAAGAAGTCTATGAGGTTTAATAAGCATGATTTACCCTTAATTAAGACAAATTAGGTTGGAGCAAGAGTTTGAAGGTCACCTATGTCTTTGTTGATAAGGCCCATGATGATTCTCTCCATGGCCTTGCAGATAAGGCTCATTAGGCTTATGTTGCTATAGTTCCCAGGGTTGGTTGATGGATTCCCTTTGTGCAAGGGAATTACTGTTGCTATTTTCCACTCTGATGGGACAATGCCAGTACTTAGACAGTGGTTGATGAGAATGCCAACTGGTTCCACTAGGTCCTGTTTTAGACCATTTAGTAGACAGCTTGGGATGCTATCCAGTCCCATAGAGGCTGTGTTTTTGGCCATGGAGAGTGCGGTTATGACCTGCTCTTTGGAGATACTAGGTAGAGATACTAGGTCCAGGAGTAGTGACAGATATGCTTTGTGGTATGTCTGTTGGGGTCATTGGGGTGAAGTTTGCACCAAATCTGTCTGCTAGCAGGTTGGCAATGTCCTCAGGATCAGTATGAGTGGTACCGTCCACTACTAGCTCAGGAAGGCTGGGCCTTCCCTTTTAGATTTCTGATGTAGATAAAGAATGCTTTGTGATTATCTTTAGTTAGGGATGCTAGTTTAGCTTCGTAATTGGCATTAGAGGACTTTACAAGATATCTAATTTGCTTGTTCAAGCTGTGGAGGGTATCCTTCCTCTGCTAAGTCAGTTCCTTCTTGTTATTAGACATTAGTTTCTTCCTCTTGGTATATAACCTATTTATGTATGATGTCCACCAGAGTGGCATTTTTTTTTGTGAGGACCTTGTTTTGATCTGTTCAGGTACAGTTGAGTCTATACATTTGTATAGGTGTTTATACAGGTCATTTGTGTACACCTGTGTATAGGAGTCATTGTTGGCAGTGGTAGCAGGGGGTTGAAACTATGTATGCTATTGTTCAGGAGGCTAGTTTGCTTTGGAAAAATGTTTCATCCCTTTTGCTCTTGTGGGAGATCAGTTATGATCGTTACTTCGAATGAGACTGATTTATGATCAGATTTTACTAGGGAGGGCAACAGGCAGGGGGTAGTGCACAGACCCCCTCTGTTGGTGAGTACTAAGTCTAGGACATTTGAGCCCCTTGTGAGGGTGCAGGCGATCTTTTCCAGAGCTTTTGTATTAACCAAGTCCAGGAACCTTAGGGTGAGCATGCTTGTGCTCATACATGACTGCCAGTCGAAGGATGGATAGTTGAAATCACCCATAACTGAGGCGTTTGGCTGTATAGTGAGTAACTCATGTAGATCCAGGTAGGCAGAGTGATTTTTATGGTTCATGGTGGTGGAACTATGGAAGGGTATTTTACCTACAGCTAGTTGGACTTGGAGTAGCTCTAGGGAATCATATTGTTTGACCAGTCTTGAGGTATTTGTCTTTAATGAAGATTGATACACCTCTGCCTCTGGTTCTTTTATTCTCCTTTTGAGGAGTGAATGCATGGAAGGCATTGTAGCCTTGCATAGCCGGAGTGCTATCTGCAGCCTTGAACCATGTCTCTGTGACTGCACAGACATCGGCATCTTCCAAGGTAAGGAGTGCTTGCAGTGAGTGCAGTTTCCGATTTAGACTCCTAACATTAAGCAGCATAACCTTGAGTTTGTCTCTAGTGGATTTTTTTTTTTACATGGGGAAATTTGTTGTTATGACATTGTGTAAAAAGGCACTATAGGGGAGGCAAGTACCTCTGCCAATAACCAAAAGCCAAGAAACAACAGGTGAAGACTATCTCTGTCAAAGCATCATAGTCTGTCAACCATATCTTCCCAGGCTGACAGATACTGGATCCCCCTGGACTGACACCAGAAGCTAAGCCAATTGTTGAAGTCAATCATTTTTTTTATATTGAGACATCATCCTGGGTGAAGGTAGAATGCTGCTTAGGGATAGGGGCATAACTGCATGGGACATATAATCTAAGAACTCAGTCATGTCCCTCTTCATATAGTCCAGTAAGGTCCTTCTCAAGTTATTCTCTCCAACATGGACTATGAATGAGTCATAACAGTACCTGTTGTTGAGAGACTTGGGTGCGTGCATGATCTGATGGATCCTGGCACCTGATAGACAGCTGACTGTGACCTTATTCTTGTCCAGCCTGGTGAGAGGGACATCTGTGTGTTTCGCTATGGCATCGCCTATAACCAAGACATTTGATTTTGAGGTGTTTTGCCTTAGCGACTTATTGGCTGAGAGACTGTTGTGTGTATTATTATGCGTAGTGGATTCTGTTGGGTTTGCAGTGTGTGCAGGTTTGTTCTTGGAGGTCTCTGATCTTTAGGTAGGCTTAGTGAGTACCTCCTCATATGTGGGTTTATGTGTTGTGAGCTTGTTATGTGCAAGAGGTGAAGTGTTTGTGCTGACAACCTGTCTGCTATCTGGTTTCTTGTTATGTGAGAAAATTGATTACAAATTCATGGTATAGATACAGCTCTCACATGTTGTATTAGTTTGTTTTAGCAGTAACTGGTTGTCAGTATGCATGAGGAAATTGCTACATTGCCTCAGGATGCCCATGTCAATCAGGCTGGCTGAAGAAATGGTGGAAAACTCTCCACTCATGGCAGTTATACACTGTAGTAACTAGTGGGGAGTGGGCTAGATGGGCCAGGTTTTACTGTAAAACTAACAAAAAGCAGCTATACTATGGAGGGCTAGGGGTAGAAAACTGTGTCAGTGCTTCAAAATACACACCTAATTTGCTTGCAGGGCAACAGTGTAATCTCTGAGCAGCTCTGGTAAACTGAACAAAAACCCGCACAAACAAGATACTTAAATACAAGCAAAGCTAAATGATTTTAAACAAAGTAACCAAAGGGAAAGCCCAAGACTGAGCCTTATTCCAGCAATCCCCAACTCAGATGAGTCCTTGGCTGTACACTTCTGCCACAAGGGTGCAGGGGGCCTTCTTAATGTAAGATGGCTGGTATTAGTCCTCAAATGATATCAAACAGGCTGGATTCAGAAAGGCTAAATCTAGCCTATGCTATAAAATGCAGAAGTACTAGTGCAGAAAATCGCAGTTGCAACAACAAAAAGCAATTAAAATAAAGCAGTAATTCAGTAGAATACTCCCATAAAAGTGTAGACCACAAACCATACTAGTGTGAAATATCTGGTCTGGAACCCAAGTTCTTAAACCAGACAAAGACATTTAGAAAATCAGGCACAATAAGCCTTCACCTGTATTTCCCAGCTTAGAAGTGTGTAGGCTACACTCTCTCCTACCACATGAGTCTAAACCACAAACCTTCCTAATGTAAAATAGCTAGTTTGGAGCCCTAGCTCTTAAATCAGAACTAATACACTTTCAGAATAACAGACACAACAAGCCTTAAACCATCAATTCCCAGCTTAGAAGGGTGTAGGGTATCATCTCCAGCCAAAGGTAGTACAGAGAACATGAGTCTTTATTGAAACAGGCATACATAAAATATGCAGAAACTGCAGTATATTTCTTAGTCTTGACACCAAGTCTTTTTATGATTTTTTTTTTTTGGGCTTCATAAAGTAGAAGCTTCCAGAACCTCACCAATGTATGAATACAGCTTGGTTGCTGGAAAACTACTTCAATGCTCACATCTGACCATAATACCTATATAACATTCAAGTTAATGGCACAGAACAAAGCCATTGTTGTAGTATCCCACAAACTCTATGAATTTGCATTTGCCATCTTCATGGTTACATAGCATAAGGAAGAGGAGAAACCCCCTAGAACAGTGATCAACAGTCTTGAGGAATCACAGATGAGTAAGCGGTTTTGGAAACACCACTGCTCAAGGAAATACTGGATGCTCATTACAAAAAGATTACTGTCACTCTTTATCATTTTGTAGAATGTCTGGAGATCTGTTAATTCTTATACCATTGGTATGAAGTACTAACTGGGGGTATTTTTTGCCCCCTTATTTGCTTAATTAATACACGGAGGTGTTGAGCCTTAAGTGTTAAGACTGAACCAGAAGTGAAGGGCATATCTAATGGCGATATTCAATATAACAGACAGCTCTGTGCAGATGATGGCCTGCTAATCTCTAATAATGTATATACCTGCAGTGTGAATGCAATAAGCTTTCTTTGAAGTTATTTCTGGATAAACACTAAACTGTGGAAAGACAGAAATACTTATATTACTTGTCAAACTCACCCTAAATGGAGGAGTACACCCATTAGCTGGTGAGGAATTCCTGTAAAATATCTTGGGATATACCATTCAAAACTGGTCTCATTGGAGGATATGTTGAACTCAGATCTTTATAAGCTGACTGCTGAATGTCCTATGAGTCTAGTTTGATATTATTAGTGTACACAATAAAGCAGCCCTGGTAAAACAGAAAATCTTGCCAAGCATAGTATACCCTGTTGAAGTGTGGTCCTATCTGGCTCAGAAGTATATTAAGTATGGTAAAGGCTTGACTAAGAATCTCTTTTGATCAAGAACATAGCCAGAGTCTCTGTAGGGTTTCTTGAGTCTGTCTAAGCATGGCTGTATGTTCCAGATTTCCAGCTATATTCTCTGGCACTCTTATAGAGGTACTGCACTACTTATTCCACAGTAAAAAATCTACAGATAGAAAGAATGAGTCCTTGCTGTTAGGAAAAGAGATTATTCGAAGGATTTGTTTTCTCTTCTAATGCAGTGTCCAATAATTAACATCATCATGGGCATATACAGGCTGTGCAAACTGTTATGAAACATGATGTGTGTATATATTCCTTCTATTTCATGCTACTATTAGGCAGATAACTTCCTGACCTTTCCATAATATGAGTGCTTTATGGAAAGTTTAGTGTAGCCTGACTCATGGCATGCCGCACCCATATACATCCATGTTACGAGCAAGAAGCACCTCAGAGATTGTTGCCATGTGTACTTTTGTCTAAGACTCCCTTCCAAGTTTTACAAGCTTCTCTTCCATTTTATCCCATCCTTTTTCCAATTGGTATATTCTACTCATGATGAGCAGTGAATTACCTCTAGCTATCTTCCCTGAGCAGCCATTCCCACAGTCCTCAAGATTTGCTTCCTGGCCCTCCCAGCCATGGCACTAACCAGGTTACTAACTTCTCAGCCCTTTCCATCCTCTAGTACTTCCCTCCTTGAAATACACTTCCTCATTTGAGGGTTTTTTCTTCTATTTTAGGTTCCTTACTATCAACTGTCCTTTCACTAAAGGAATCCAGCATCACCGTAACTTTCCACATTTTTGCCTCCAGAAAAGAACAAGTATGTACTACAACAGGATAAGAACTATGAAGAACCACAACCAGGGAAATTTAATTTCTTTTGCATGACCACCACCTTCCTAGACCCCAATACTGCATAACTCTGCATAACTCTGCAGGGAAATTCATTTCAGGCATCAACCAAGAGATGATATTATTCTGGAATGTCTGAGAGTTCATTATATACAAAATGCACGTTATTTTAGGATTTTTACCTAGGATCTCAGAAAGGACACAGATATATATATATATATATATATATATATATATATATATATATACACACACACACACACATACCTCTAATGTGAACTTCATTTAGAGAAATGTTCCCCATTTTGGGTCATGTTTTTCATAGTTGCACACAATCAGTGCTAGTCATTTTTGTTACTGATATCTATGGTAAATAATACTGTTTCATATTAACTCATCAAAATAGCACTTTATAATCATAAAATAGCACATTTTAACCATTCTATCAGCTTTCTTGAGGCAGCTGTTAGTAATCTGTAAGTAAGTGTTCCACATTTTTCCATTTGTTCTACTTTATGAGAGATAGTGGTCCTCATTTTCATGGTGGAAAGCTGAGAGCTATGATTATACATATGTACATTACACATTTGTTTCCAAACAAAATTTGCAGACTTTAGTTACATTTATCCTTTAGGTTGAATTATATGAAGAAAGGGTATGATGAAAATTGAAGTTAGTGCAAAATAAAATTGCTAAGTATGTTCATCTTAGTTAACTCTTTAGCCCTAGTAATGCTTTATGATGTCTCTTTTAGGATCCATTAAGCAATGCAATATTTTCATTGTGTTTATTTTGGTGTATGATATTTTAGATGCAAATCTTAGAAATGCTGCCAAAATAAAGATGAGTTTGTAATGAGTTTTGTTATCCTTTAGCGGTATTTGCTGTTACAGAAGGATGAGTATTTGCTTGACTTATGAGTTTATAATCTGATGTACTTAAAAAGGCTCAGGTACAACTATTATTACTGTGAAGGAAGTAAGACGCCACCCTGCCAGAACTCCTTTGAAGGCAAAGAGTTAATTTTTCAAGACAACCTCATACTTCAGATAACTTTCAACATTTAACATCATTTTACAACCGTTTCCTTATTATACTTTTCAATTCATATGTTTTAATCTTGGCTAGAATGTTTTGGGGATCTGGAAGGATGTATCAAATTGTAGAAAAATGACTTCTTAGCAAGAGATTTAGTTGCAAAGTTACTCATAATTTTGAGTCATTAAGACGTGTGTAAAGTTTAAGAAAGAAAAACAGTGAAAATATGAAAGTTAAAAGCATGATGAAAGCACTTTCATTACTTTAGCCATTTTTAGTATCTTGACTCAGAAATGTGTAACAGTTATTTCTGAAAGCATCTAATGACATTTCTTTTTCAGATCCTGGAATTTTTTTTCAGACTTAAATAAGACTTTCTGCTCATTATATGTAGTTATTCAATGAGAAAGATATGTCTGAGAATTCTAAAAGAACCCCAGCACTGGCGGTAATAGCTGCAGGAAAAAGGTGCTTTTTACATGGTATAGCAATTTGCAGTTCAGAGACATGTTAGGTGCAATGTTGAAAGACATCATTATCACCTAATCTGCATGCCTCATATCAGGTCTTTCCTGGGTAGTTAACACTGGTGGCCTATGCAGTGCATTGACACAGACACCACCCTGATTTATTCTCTGACACACACATACACACATTCAAGCAAATGCATATCTCTTGCCCATCCTTGAGTTATCAGAAAGTCCCCAATGTCTCTTCATATGTTTCTGCCCCTGCCCTCATGAATCACAGATCCTTACAGGGAGTCAATAATGCCAGCCATTTGAGTTTCATTCTTAGTGTTCTGAACATGCATCTTGATTTTAGAGCTGTTATTCTGTTAACTTTCCAAGTAATACTTTAAAGTTCTCTTTGCTATCATCTAGCATTCTTCTTAGCTTTGTACTGAAGCTTACCCCCCCATATGGACACACACCCATCCCTCTCAAATGGATGTCCCTGATGTAACAGGATGCTCCTGCTGTTGCCATTTTAGTTGCCCTGTCCTTCATAACTCATGTCTGCTGTGGTCAGCGAATAATGCCAGAGGTTAAGGTTTCATGCCCCTTTTTATGAAACAAAAACAGCTGCTGTGCTACCTGATAGGTTAGTGTAATGGGTTAAAGCTTCGGCTTCCCTTATCAAGTGTGCAGGGTAATGCCTCTTCCCCCTTTGACTTTTCATTTTTTATTTTTACAAAAGATTCAGACTATGTTTTAAAGCATTCTCTGGAGTCTGGTGAGGGTGCAGAAGACTAATACCCAGTTTGCAAAGAACAAGGGTAGAAAGGCTAATTCTTTTTCAGGACCTATAAGGCAGGCTGTAAAGAGGTATTCATAGGGTCTAGTGTTTACGCCCAGCTCACATCTTCCATGTTGATAAACTCCAGTTGTTTTTTTTTTGTTTTTTTAAGGGCCTTTAAGGCACACTCTTAAGAATTATCCTTGGTACATAGATTCCCCCAACCTGTGTTTTCCACACTGCTAAACCTTTATAGGATCCTTTAAGCAGACTATGAAGAAGTAACTCAGGAGTCTAATGTCTCTCCCTCTCCAGTTATTTTACAGAATTTGCTCATTAGAGAACATGCAGGTATGACAGACTCCACACACACACACACACACACACACACACACACACACACACACACACACACACACACACACACACACACACACACACGCACACACACGCACACACACACACGCACACACACACACACACACACACACACACACACACACACACACAGTCTCAATCGCATTCACAGACAGTCTCACTATTCACCCATAAACACACATGCACTTGTACACAGCTAACTTACCCCCCTCACTAACCCCCTACTGTAACCTTATAGGCAGGCACACATTCACACATGCACCCCCAGATATACATACACATGCAAACACACCCAAACTATTCTTATCCACAAAAGTCCCCAACACTTACCCCTACCACAATGGGGAAACACAAGCTTTTGGCTGAGTTTATTAACAAGGGTAACCAATGTTCCTTACACAACTGAACAATTCTTTGAATTGCTTGGCTACATAAATGCCTTACTGCAGCCATTTTCGGGAAAGACCAGATGATAATTAGCATGGAACACGCCCCTGAAATGCCTCACTATCATTTATCATGTCCACCGAGACAGCTCTCCATGGTGCTGCCCCTCTTCATGCTAAAGGTATGGCTGTCTCTAAATTGGAAATCGTTACAGAGAGGTGTATACTCTGTGTACAGCTCACAGCACCCTTTTTGACTTGGGCCCATGAACTTTTCACACTATTTTTATTTATACTTCAGGACCACAAACTGTGCATATTCTAAATATGACTATAAAACAACAGTTATAACCATGTGCTTAACCAGATGACTACATAATTATGTCTATGATAAATCTGCAATTTAGGCTTAAAATATGCAATATACATACTTCTTCATAGAATCACATGAACGTTCCAGCTGTTACATTTTATGTGTATTTAAAATAGGTCATATTCTCCTTTTACAGCATAAAATGACATTTCCTGTTCAATATGTGAGCTCATCTTCCAAGCAAAACATGAAAACTGACATTATTATTGCTGATAATATAGGATGGAAAGACAAGTATGCTGCAAATCATGGAAAATATGATGAAACCATTATGTTACTGAGCACGTTTGATTGAGAATGGCAGGCTAATTCTAGCAGTTTTCAACAGCTGATCTTAAGCTACATGACATACATTTAGGTAAAATACCACCAGAATATCTGAAAAAAAGCTCATATTTGAAAAACAATATTTTCCCCACTTAAAGCAGTGATTTTGTGTTATCAAAAGCAAGCAAGCAAAAAAATTACCCAGTCACTGCAAAAGTAATAGTAAATTGGGTTACTGCTAGATAAGTAGAAGAACCCACTTTAAAAACATACGTCCTTGATGATGCTGTGATGAGAGAGCAATCTTTGGGTCCAAAGTCATTTACCAGATAAAACTGAAATGCATTTAGTGTTAGATATTAGTGAGGTGTCATGTGTTGGGGAGGGGGGGTTGCTGAAAGTGATAAATAATGCATTTTTTTCTACAAGTCTTAACATGTATTTTCTTTAGTCTCTTTCCAATATTCCGAAATGTCTCCTTAAATGGTATTATCATTAACAGCAGCTTAATCCAAACTAGATTGTTTCACAAACTGTTAAAAATCTGACATAAGCACATAGAAAGTAAAACCAACTTAAGATGAAAAATGAAATCAGAAGTTTGGTGTGCAGAATTTCTGTCACATTTCTGATCTCAGAAATAATTTCCTGAGCTCATCTACAGCTCATACCTTCTCAATCACATTGTGAAAATTCAAACGGAAATTAATTATGATGCTAGTTTGTATAGTGAACACTAGATAT
Organism: Protopterus annectens; assembly: GCF_019279795.1. Taxonomy (NCBI): domain Eukaryota; kingdom Metazoa; phylum Chordata; order Ceratodontiformes; family Protopteridae; genus Protopterus; species Protopterus annectens. Next base: position 115,680,100 of record NC_056725.1, read on the forward strand.
TTATTCAGATTCAGGCTTTAATACTCAAAGCACTCAACACTGGCATTGTTGACACAAAACCATGCCATTCATCTGAATATAAACACGGTTAATAAATAACTATGAAAATGTGTTGTGACTTTGTCTATATTGATGGCATAGTGGTGTAGTGGAAGCATTGACACCTTACATCAAGAGATTTGCTGGTTTATTTCTCAGCTAGAGTGCCTTCTCTGTGAAGTCTGCATGTCGTTCCTGTGGGTTTCCTCCAGGTGCTCCGGTTTTCTCCCACATTACAAAGACATGCATTCTGGAGTGTTTCTCCCCGGGCCTCCACTGAAAATTGACTTAATTCTAAGTTGGACTTTCCCCGTAAACAAATGTTAAATAAATTATTAGACTTCATCAGAAGGTAATTTGTTTTCATTGTACTGGGTCTATGGAGCAAACAATATTTTTTTATTTGTTTGTTTGAAGAAATACTGACATTGCTGAAAAAGCTATACATCTATAACTACTGTTTGCTTTCAAAAAAGAAACTGCATATATACATAAAATTAGACATGCTGGCATAGATAAACAAGGCACATTACATACTACATTATAATTTATTCCTCTGCAGGTTAAAACAAAACTCTAATAAAATTGAAGTACTACAAGAAGAAACTTGGATCTTGTAGACTCTCAAAAACAGTAGAAAGCCATCCTCTCCAATGAAGAATAATATAAGATGGACAAAGTAAATGGATTGTTGCTATTCTATTACTCTTCACAGGTATGATGGTTGTTCCACTGTACTTCCACAGGAATCAGGGTTGTTGCATTGTACTTCCAGAGCTATGAGGGTTGTTCCATTGTACTTCACAGGTATGGATGTTGTTTCATTATAGTCCCACAGGTGAGAGCTGTTCCACTTTACTTCACAGGTATGAGGTTTGTTCCATTGTATTTCACAGGCATGAGGGGTGTCCCATTGTACTTCACATGTATATGGGATGTTCCATTGTTCTTCCACAAGTATGAGGGTTGTACCATTTTAGTACCACATGTATGAGGGTTGTTTCATTGGACTTCACATGTCTGGCGGTTGTTCCACCGTACTTCCACAAGAATGAGGATTGTTTCATTGTACTTCCACAGGAATGAGGGCTGTTCCATTGTACTTTCACAGGAATGAGCGTTGCTCTATTGTAGCACTACAGATATGAGGGTTGTTCCATGATTCTTCAACAAGTGTGAGGGCTGTTCCATTGTACTTCCATGGGTATGAGGGTTGTTCCATTATTCTTCCATTGTGAGGGTTATTCTGTTGTAGTCCCACAGGCATGAGGGTTGTTCCATTGTTCTTCCATAGGTGTGAGGGTTGTTCCATTGTAGTCCCACAGTTATGATGGTTGTTCCATTGTTCTTCAACAGGTGTGAGGGCTGTTCTATTGTAGTCCAACAAGTAGGAGGGTTGTTCCATTGTTCTTCCACAGGAATGAGGGTTGTTCCATCATTCTTCTACATGTGTGAGGGTTGTTCCATTGTAGTTCCACAGTATGAACATTCATCAGTCGTTCCCCATTATACTACATAAACATTGCTCAGAGAGTGCCTCATTCTTACCTCATGTAGAATTCTATTATCTTTGATAATGACTGGAAGCAAGTGTCTCAGTTTACTAAATCTTATTTCTGTATCCTAAATAATTCACAAGGATTAATCATCTGATATTGTGCTTAGATCTGTTCCCAGGAAGGCCTATATTGGTCAAATTATGATTGGATTCCTATAAGCTCCACATCTAGGCTTAATAAACTTTAACACTCAAGCTGCAGCTGATGCAAATCTTGTCAGCTAGGGAGGTTAACAGATATGCTATTAACATCCTGTATTTCCCCCTACTGTAGGAATTGTTTGTTTTACCAATAAAGTAGAAGACCATGTAGAAAGTGAGGGGGTTCTTCTTGCTTGAATGTGTGCCTGAAATATTCTTCTCTAGCCATATATCCATACCTGTAATCTTCACTCTTATATTAAGGACTTGTTGGAAGTTCTGACTGTGAGGCAGAAGTTATCTTTGCAAATACTTGTGATTTTAGCTTACACCCTCTGATTGTGTGTGTGTGTGTGTGTGTGTGTGTGTGTGTGTGTGTGTGTGTGTGTGTGTGTGTGTGTGTGTGTGTGTGTGTGTGTGTGTGTGTGTGTGTCTGTAAATGGGAATACAGCACATTGCAGAATGGCATTATTTTTTATGTAATCTAGGATGGGTAAACTCATCAAACAGAATACATTTCAAAAAGAATGACAGTGACACTGATGTTTTGCCAAGATAAATGAATACCAGAAATCAAAGAACTTTTCCCTTATCTCAGGTATTGCCTAGTCTTGGAGTTGGTATATTTAATTTGGCAGATGTGTGAGGGATGCAATCTCCGACATGGAGGATACAGGGAGACAAAGCCTCCCCACAAAAAAAAAAAAAAAAACCACATTTTCTGAGATTTTTATTGGTTGCCTGTGGTTGTTTGTTTTTTTTTTTTTTCCTGGACCCAGGCTGAACCTGTAAATGGTCCAAATCAATGTTCTACCTCAATTAACAAAACTGAAATAAATAAGTTAAAATAAATAAATAAATTATCATACAGATTATCAGTCATTGTTGTGAAGCTAGATTCACTGTTGTTTAACTTGGCATGGTTGGGTAGATATTACCAGGCATCTACAAATCTGTTTCAGCCAATAAGTAGTTCTATTATTTCTTTTAAATAAGTGTAAAATATTCATATCATCAATATTGCCCCATTTGTAATACTAAGTAGTCCCCCCCCCCCACAAAAAGTTAATCATTTCTTGCCTGAAATTATTCTAATATAGTTTCTTTGAATCATTTGGATTTTTTTGCCCGTTTACATATTTTTTTATGTAGTGGACTACAAAAGGGCACCACTTTCTTCTGTTTGGTTTAATTATGTTTGCAAATAAAGTTGTTATAACATCTTGCATTACATATTTGAACAATCTTTTTATACAACCTATGATTTTGTTACATTCCATTACTACTTCACTTAGTTGCTCAGAAAAGTCTAAGTTAGAAGAAGCCCATATGCCAGAAGCTTATGCTTTGATATCTGATCTATTTTATTCTTACCAATTCTGTAAGCAAAATCAGTTCATCTAGGGCAAAAGATCATTATATTAGTCTTACTGTGGCTTATGGTCACAAAATTCTCATCTGGCAGTTCCCACAGATTATCTAGATATGTTTGAAGTGTTTCAACATCCTCTTTATTAGTTATATATTTACCAGGTTTAAGATGCTTCGTATATTAACATCAGAAAAAAACATTTCTTAGAATATTTATGCCAAACAAAGGCAGAGCCGTTATGGCCCTATAATTGACCCATTGGAACTCCAGTACTATAAAATAAACGTTCCACTCTCCTAAACAAGACTTTTACTTCACACGCAACTTTCTATCATGAAGCCCAGAAATTCTCCAATTTAGCAAATATATAGAGAGTCTGAGTTCACAAAACATACTAATCAATTTTTCATTATTTACTTCATCAAATACTAAGGTAAAGTCAATAAAATTGTGTGTGAGGTGTTTATATACCAATCTTTCCTTGGCAATTCTTATGTTTGACAACAGGCTAATTGGCTTGTAGTTGTTAGCCATTATTTAGCACCCTTGCCTTTGTAGATCATCTTAATAATTCAAGCCTTTCAGCCATCAGAAATATTGCCTGTTCTATAATTACATATGTAGATGAGTGCTAGAGGTTTTTCCTAAAACTTCTTTAAGTGCCTTTAAATTCCTTTTTATAAGACTAACTGGACCAAAAGCCTTGGCAAAACTTAACCCACCTACAATTATTGTAACATCATCTTCATTACCTTTTAGAACCCCTTCAACTCCTGTCTAAGTAATTAAGTATAATCTGATAGCTCCATATGTTTTCATAAACAAGTTAGAATAAATGGTGGACATTTAATTCAAATCATTGACTGTCCAGCAATTGTCAGTAATGAAGCAACTGTCCAGCAAGACTCTTTTCCTTGCCTGATACACTTAAAAATGCCTCCCATTTTTCTTAAGTTTTCCCAATAAAATTCTCCTCATAGGTTCTCCTCATAGGTTCTCTGATCATGTAGAAACCCTTGCTTTATGAGTTTATCCAATCTAATAATTTTGTCCATATTCTTGCTGATCTCTTCTTCTTCATCAGTTTGTTCAGGAGCGTCCTCTGCCTCCTAATCTTCCATCCAGCTTGACTCAATCTACTATTTGACCTCTCTTACCCCCTGGAAAGATCTTTACCTTTTTTAAATTCACACATGGTTGTTTTAGGTTATCCCACCTTTCACCTGGATTTGTATCTTACTTAATTTTATTTGACCTGTCCAGAGCCTTCTTATAGCTGGTAATGACCATGTATGTCTTTGGCAAGCCAAACCTATTGTCAATGAAATGGATGTCCATAATTTAGCGAAAACAGTGTTATGATCTGACCCACCCAGCGGAGTAGTAAGAAAAGCTTATACTTTTCAACAGGCTTGGGAATACATGTCCGAGATATTCTTACTGCTTGTGGGGGTGGAAATAGTTTGTTTTAAATAATTATCCATAACAAAGGAGCTTAAGTATTCCTTAAACCATTAGGACTATTCACTGGTACAGTTAAAATTCCTCGCAGTCTCAAATTTTGAAAGTTAATATGATACATTTAATTTAGAAGTTCCTTTAAATCTGCATTGCTAGATCTGTCTGTGCTATAAATGCCAGCAATAGGTAAATGGATGCGCCCTGTCCTAATGGTCACCATAATACAGTCTATCAAGATAACACTATAATTAAAACATATTGATTTTGTGACTTCTGTCCTTTCATTTGCCAGGATCATCACATTGCCATCTATTCCTATACTCTCAGTCTGACATTCCTAACAAATATTATGTGCTTCAAAAGGAGAACACCATTCCAAGTCCATTGTCTAAGTCGCATTTGCAAACTGCCACATGTATACCATGTGTATTTTAACAAAAGTAGCTTATTATTTAAGTTTCTGTTATTTGAAGTAAGAACACTAAATTATATCATAGGTTAGCTCTGAAAGCCATTCTACTAACTGAAAATTGGTGTCATCATTATTTATTTTTTCAGGGTGTTTGAACACATCTTTGTGCCCACTTTTGATAGCTGTACATCATCCCTACCCACAGCTTGTATTTTATCTATACCAAATTATCATGAGAAATACGCTACCATCTTTTAGTTAAGCAACATTTCCTAAGGCAGGCCTTCATCCAGTTCATCTTCTAACTTAAGATTTTTTAATGTTCCATACCTGAGTATCACTGCTGAGTAATAAATACAAATGTATTCTTTTTTTATGATATCCAGCAACTCACCTAATTCTCTTACAATTAAGGGATTATCAGTCATAACATCATTTGTACCTACATGTGCTTTCACAGAGATATAGGTAATATTACCACACGTGTATCTATAGTGCCTTTTGGACATCTCTTATTTTATCACCAGTTACAGTCTTGTTGTGATTATTATTTCAGCACACGTATGACTACACTAAGTGGAGAGTCTCCTATAACCAATATTTGGATTTATTCTTGCTCTAAAAATTCTCACTGAATGGGAACCATCCTGTTTGTCCAATAAAAGTTTGTCAGTGGATATAAGTGACATAATAAATCTGGTGGGATTCCATCTACTGCAAAGTCGAACTCATTTGAATTTAACTTAAATCTCTATGTTTGTCACTTATACTCATTTGCCAATATGGACCTAATAATGACTTTTATTATATCTATTATGTTTCATTATTTCCTTTCCTTACTGTTCATGCTTATTTCTTGTTCACCCCCCACCAGTAGTCTTGTGCATCAGATTTCTCTGCTTCATTTTTACATCAGGCCTATTGTGATCCTTATTCTTTCTCTTTCTTAAGTCTACACACTTTATTTTCATGTCTACTGTTTTCAGTTTTTTCATTTTCACAACCATCTGCTGTAGTGTGTGTGTGTGTGTGTGTGTGTGTGTGTGTGTGTGTGTGTGTGTGTGTGTGTGTGTGTGTGTGTGTGTGTGTGTGTGTGTGTGTGTGTGTGTGTGTGTGTGTGTGTGTGTGTGTGTGTGTGTGTGTGTGTGTTTTCATGAGGCTGTGGTCCTACCTAGTACCTGTTTTCTTTGACTGCCCTCTTATGTCCTCTTACAGTAATGTGTTTTCATTTCCAGGTCCCTAACTTTTTGTATTTATCATCTAAGCATTCAGTTCAACTATACTGTTTTACTGTATCCTCATATTTAAAATCATTATAAGAAATGATGTTTGGAACAGACAAATTTGTCATGGGACATCTTTAGTGGGGGGGGTGGATGAGTAGGTAATGGAGGGTTGGGATGGGAAGATTTGACAGGCAGGGTAAGCTCTACAGAGGTAGGTAGGTAGGGCAAGGAGGTTTAATTTATGGAGGGATGGAGGGAGGAAGTGAAGTAAGCAAATGGTGGGACTTGGGGTATTTTGAGTATTATGAGTCTGTTAGAGAGTACATTACGGTGTGATCTTGTTATCCACCTGGCCTGCCCATGGTTCATGAGTCATTGTGATGGCTTTACTTGGGAAGGATTCATAGGCGGAGAAGAGAGGCAGGCTTGTCCCTCTTCTGTTTCCCCCCTCTGGTGTGCATTTTGGACTAAGGAAGTCTGGAGTGGTGGAAGTGAGTGGCTGAACTCTGCTTGCACCTAGTGTTGGGATAGAAGTGAGGATTTGAGTTGAAAGTGAGCAGCTGGATGCTGCCTGATGTGTTAGAATAAGTGAGTGGGTGGAGGACACTGTTTATTCAGGAAGGGTGAGTAGTGGTACGCTTCCCTGATGGATGGTCAAGTGATGTTTGATGCTATGCAAAGAAAATGAAGTTATAAATAATAATGTTATAATGCAATTGTTTTATATGTGGTTTCAATAAAGGTCATCAAAGGTCTTTTGGTGTTTTGTCTGTTTTTTTTTTTTTTTTTTATAAAGTTGAATGTTGTTGTTTGAAGTTAAAATTGATGTTTGAAACGAACAAATTTATCACGGGACATCTTTAGTGGGGGGTGTAGATGGATGGTCAAGTTATGTTTGATGCTATGCAAAAAAAATTAAGTTATAAATAATAAAGTTGTGAAGCAATTGTTTTATATGTAGATTCAATAATGTATTAAATTGTCTGATGAAGCGACCTGTGAGTCGTAAAAGCACTAACCTTACTATTTTTTCTGTGATTATTAAAGTTTTTGACCATGTACATTACTGTGCAGTTTATCTTCATTTATTCAAAGGTTGTCAAAGGTCTTTTGGTGTTTTGCCTGTTTTTTTTTGTTTTGTTTTGTTTTGTTTTGTTTTTTAAGTGAAACATTACAATGTGTTTTGTTCAGTTTCTGAACAGTAAGATTCTTCTTCTTCCTGTTAGCTACCTTTCTTTTTTTCCTTTTTTAACCTCTGCCTTACTTTCCAGTGTTGTTATTTTTCAATGTGCTTGGAGCCTTTACAAAAAATACAGAGATACGGAGATCTCCGTTGCTTATTTTAAAGCTGTCTCGCTATGTTAAACCCATTTAACATAGCGAGACAGGTTTAAAAAAAAAAAAGCAACGGAGAAAGCAAGATCTCCGTTGCTTTTTACACACTGTGTCGCTATGTTAAAGGAGTTTAACATAGCGAGACAGCTTTAAAAAAAGCAACGGAGATCTCCATTTCTTTTTTTAAACCTGTGTCTCTATGTTAAACTCTTTTAACATAGCGAGACAGTGTTTTAAAATAGACTTATAGTAATGGAAAGAGTCCGGGCGACCGGACCTTTTTCCATTAGTATAAGTCGATTTACAATGTGCACGCTGGCCAATCAGCGTGCACATTTTGGAATATTAATGAGGAGTCATGGTATAATACAATATAATCAATCCAACATTAGATAAATTGTTCAATTCCTGCTTTCTCTTAAGCCTCATTCCTCTTCTAAAACATTTTCTGTATGCATTGTTCCCACAATTTTCATGTTTTTCTATGTAATTTACTCCTACACTTTTCCAAAGATCTCACTTCCTGTTCTTTTATCTGTGTTACAATATTCAGTACTTCAGGTATGGCTGGTTTAGACTTTGATTTCCTTTTTCTAGTAATTGATTTTTTGACAGTTACCAGAATTAAACTTAAGACAGACTTACTTTGTTTAGGCAATTCATATCCTGTATCCCAGCTCAAAAAATAATTTCCTTAGTTACACTCATTTGCTCACTAAGTATTCCTGACAGAGTACTCTGTAGAGAATTGTAAGTTTGCCAACTCATTACACTCTTTGAACATAAGCTTCCGGGTGCTTCTTTCTTCCCCATTACACCTCCAACATTTGCCATGACTTATCCGGTGTTCCAGTACGAAGTCTCAGTTCCTTACTGCTGACTAGAAGTCCAGCTTTATTGGTGCTTAAGGCTGCCTTTGTTCTTATGATTATCTTAACATCTGCATCACTGCTTACACAGTTGAATTATAGTTCATTGTATTTCAGCATTTATCTAATCAGCTGATCGTAAGTGCCTGGCTTTATATCGTCACTATCTTTACTTTACTTGTAGTCCCCATTTGTGTTCCTGTATGACAATTTTCCTTCAGTTTCCTTAAACTGTTCCATGAAAGTATGCCATCCATAACCCTTACTTGGTGAAGATGTCCTCAAAATTAAAAGATAAAAAAATAATAATTATCAATTCAACCTTCCTCTTCTTTTTTAGGCCTGTGTTATGCCATGAGATATGTTCCTTTGCACACCTCTCAACTGCCCCTGATTTTTCAGCTCATCCCTGATTTTTGCCTCATATTTTTTGCCCTGTCCCTGATAAAATTCTTGATTTTTTGGAAAATCACCAATAATTACAGTCAGTCAATAATGGCAGATATTAGAGTTTCATACTCCTTGTTCTGAAAAATGCCACCAAAATCTGTTGTTCTGTTAACCTTTTCAGCAAGTCAGAGTAATATATAAAAACATCCCTGATTACCGGCCTTTTGCTCTGCACCCCCCCACCACTATTTTTGGCTTTGTCCAGAATTCTTAAACAAAGAATTGTTCTTTTCCAGTCCTTGTCACTTTGTATGACTTTGGATACCTATGTGTGCTATTCATGCATGGAGGGACATCTCTTCCCTCTGGAAAAGAAGTAAAACTAAAGTGTTCAGTAATATACGCATTACTAATATCTGGCAGTCTGCATAACCCAATATACATTTCTAGGCATGATCCAGTGTGCTACCAGCATAAGGGTTCCAGTGTAGGAGAATTAATGAACAATTGGCATTTCATCATAACTATACCATCAAAGATGACAATCAGCCTTGAAATTCCATGCTAGTTAAGTAGTAAAATACTACAGATTTATGTCAGATGATAGACTATTATTTATTTAATAATTTTTCAAAAATGTAGATGGACTGATGCAGGCCTTTTTAATTATATCATGCATTTGGAAAATTTTATTCCCACTCTATATACCAACAGTGAAGTTTGTTTACTACATGTTTACATTGGTTTATTTCTATGCAAAGTAAATATTTAATGACTAAAAGTACTGTTAATGCATGTTGTTTTGTGGAAAAAATCTTTCACAAGACTTTGCCGTACATCAGCGAATCACCACACATGGCATTTTGCTAAAAAAAGTTAGTAATAAAAGCATACACTGAATAATCACTATTCTGGAGATCTCTGTTTTTTACCTTAGTACCCATAACATCTACCCACAATGTGATAACCTGTTTTATTCTTTACAGGATTGCCAGCATGCCTATTCCAGTGGCGAATGGACACAAGGATTTGCAGCTTATTCTGGATTATGGATTCACTTTCAGGTTCACAGATTCACAGATATTCACTGGATATTGATTTGTAAGGCTCTTTAGAAGCCTAAGCATTCATTCCCATGACATTTTTAGCTATTATATTTTAAGTATAAATAACCCACATAAGAGCAGAACATTTACATATTGCTCCTAACCCTGATGGATAAGGGTGCTAAACCAGAGATAACTTTATAGCTACCCATCCATTCATTACATTTGAATCGCATAAGAGACATACTTTAATTTATGTGGAGAGATATGATTCCAAAGAAGTGGAATTCCCAGTGAGGCATATATCTATCCTTCCAACATGTTTGATTCATGTTGCAAAGGAGATTGAGATCTCGAGTGGGTGTGTCCTCATTGAACTTTGTATGTGCAGAAGGTATGACAGGATAGAATGCTGAGCCTCTGTATGTGAGGCAGAGATCATCCTTTAGTTGCCTGCATGACAGTGAAAAGAGAGAGACAAGGCTGTGAGATGGTCTGCGTAGTTTTTATGATTAGGCCTTTGATTTTCTTAGTAAGAAGGTGTTGTGGGCACTCAAATTATGTCAAATATTTGCACAACTACATATCAAAGGGAGCATTTCACTCAGTGATTGGCCATATAAGTACAGAATATAGTGGAATGAACACATCCCTGGATGTAGTAATAAGGTCTGAAATGAAAAAGGACTTTCATACAATAGTGAATACATAGTGACCAAAGAACAGTTCATTGTGTACATAGATTCCCAGGATCCTAACTACCAAATCAATTTTCAGGGTTGTGTTCTCACTGTGATAGTTACAAGAGACTTCTTGCATGGTGAAGGATATTGTTATACATTTTTTTGGCATTTATATTTAATTCATACTTTTGACACTAGATATTGGTTTAGGAAAGGCCTTCTTGGAGGATCCTGATGTCAGAAAAACATAGCCTGATACACTTATCATGGCTAGAACAGTTATTCTGTGTCCATTTCACCTGCCATACTAATCATGGGATCATAGAATCATAGGAGGTTACTAGGCTAATGGCCCTGGGGCCCTTACAAGCTTAGCCAAGTGTTTATCCAAAAAGAAATCTCAGTCAGGACCTGTTACCCCAATCAGTGAGGGACACAAGTAGAACCCCTGGGACAAATTTGTGGTTTCCCATCCACTCATCAAGGCTGTGCTTGAAGAGGGTCAGTGAGGTACTCTGTTTGACATTTATGGGAAGTCTATTCCAGAGATGGGGCAGCCTCTGGGAGACAAACCTGTCTCTCCAGCAGGTTTTGTTGATGTTGCATATTAGATTTAGGCCTTTCAAGTGGATAATGCACAAGGAGTTAGGCTTAAAGATATGGAACATCCCTAGTAGGGTAGGGTCCGAGATTACCTTGTAGGCACAGATCATCTCTGAGCAATCTGTACGATACCAAGTTAGAGAATGAGCCTGTCTGCATAGGACAGGTGTTGGAGGCCATGGATTCTCTTTGTGAGGTATTTCTGTGGTCTTTCCAGTTGGTGCTGCTGTTTGTAGAAGAATATACCAAACAGGGGGTTATACTCAATTATTGACCTAATGAGGGAGGAGTACAGACAGGTAATAACCTCCTTTTTTCTGCATGCAATCCCTTTACTTATGAGATGAGCCAAGTAAAATGCCACTGCCGCTACATGATGGTCAAATGTGAGATTGATGCCAACCTGTGTACCCCGGTCTCTCACCACAGGTTGTGTGCTTAGGGGGTTGCCATTAATGTAGTAATCAGTAGGCGGCATGTTTTTGCAGAATGGTATGATAATACATTTTTTAGCATTTAACTTAAGGCCATGACTTTTGCACCAGTCATTTGTTGCTGTGTGACCCTCTTGCAGTAAGTTAACATCATTTGGGCAGCACCCATCTTACAGTCATCTGCAAACTTGGTCAAGCCACAGGCCTTTTGTCTTTGCCTGGACCTCTGAAAAGTAGATGCCAAACAGTAGGGGTCCCAGGACAGACCCCTGGGGGACACCACTAGTGACAGGTCTGCTGCTGGAGGTGCCTATTTTGACCTTGTGGGTCCTATCGGTGAGCCCCAGTTGGACACCCACCTGATAAGATAGGGATTTACGCCAAGTTTTGTTAGTCTTTTGATGATGCCCAAGTGGAGGATTGTTTCAAAAGCTTTTGCCAAGTTTAGGTAAGCTGTATGTACTGACTTTCCCTCATCCAGGGTCTTGATGACAGTCTCAAAGAAGTCAATCAGGTTCAAGATCTGCCTTTGATGAATCTGAACTGGGTGGGGTAAATTGCTTGGAGACTGCCTATGTACTTGTTTATGAAATCCATAATAATACACTCCATGGCTTTATAAATCAGACTTGTCAAGCTAATGGGGGCGATAGTTTCCAGGGTCAGTAGTGGCACCACCTTTAAGCAAGGAGATGACAATGGCAGTTTTCCACTCTGCTGGAATGAAGCCTGTACTTAGGCTGTGGTTGAATAGGGTGCTCAACGGTGAACCTAGTTCTTGTTGAAGATGGTGCACAATGCAGCCTGGGATACTATCAGATCCCATGGAAGATGTATCCTATGCCTTGGATAGGGCTTTTAACACTTGATCTATGGAGATGTCATGTGAGATACAAGTATTGGGGATGTTGATTGGGCCCTTGGGGGACAGGGGGAGTGAAGTATGCGCTGAACCTATCCGTTAGCAGGCTGGCTAAGTCAACAGGATTGGTGTAAGTGGTACCATTAAGTACTAGTTTGGAACAAACCTGAGCTTTGCCATGGAGGTTCCTGAGATAACTGAAGAAGGCTTTGTGGTTTCCTTTTATTGTGGAGGCTAGTTTTGATTCATGATTAGCTATGGAGGTTTTCACTAGTGATCTAATTTGCTTGTTGAGGGAGATTTTCCAATTTGGAATTTGTTCTTTTTTACCCTTGGATAACACTTTCTTCCTTCTGTTGTAAAGCCTGTTGATAGAGGATTTGTGTTTTCTTGAGGAGCAGGTTTTAGTTCTGTCAGGTGTGGCTGAGTCCATGCAGTTATATGGGTTCTTATATACTACATTGGTGTACTGTTCAGCACAGTTGCCTGAATCCTCTGAGGGGGGCAGTGGTGTGAAGCTACTAATACCCTCCCTTATGAGGTTGTAGGTAGTCAGCTTATGAGAAGTTCTTTAGCCTGGTTACAGCTGGGGTGGGGGGTTGGATGGGATTGAAACTTCGAATGACGCAGACCAATGATCTGACCTCACCAGGGAAGAACTTACTATGGGAGTGGTGCAGTGGTCACCCATGTTGATGAGAACCAAGCCCGAAATGTTATCTCCCCTTGTGGGGGATGAGTCAAGCTGGTCTAGTGCGTTAGAACTGATGAAGTCTAGGAATCATTGGGTGAGTGCATTAATGCAGGAATAGTTTACCCAGTCTATGGTGCAGTTGTTAAAGTCACTAAGGATCAGGGTGTTAGGGGTTACCTTGATGGAGTCAAGTAGGCCCAGGTATGAGGAGTGGGTGTCCTGAGTCACGGAGGGAGGTCTATAGCTGGCTATAACTTGGATGGGTGTCTTGCCAACTGTCAGTTGCACCTGGAGTAGTTCTAGTGTGTCATGCTGGCAAACCAGTCTGGATGTGTGCTTGTCTTTAATGAAGATAGAGACTCCACCACCTTTAGTCTTCCCGACCTCATTTTGGGGTTGGAATGTGTGGAATGAGGTATAGCCTGGTAAGGCAGGGGTGCCATCCATAGGTTCATAGGCAGGTACTAGGCTATCAGCCCAAGGGCCTAAGTAAGCCTAGCCAACAAGGTTCCCTGGCTTATGCCACCCAAGAAAGTTAATTTCCTGTGCCCCTGTTGAGCAGAGCCACAGAAATGATCCCCAGGGTGTATTTCCTATTTCCCATCCACTCATCAATATTTTTCTTGAAGAGTGCTCATGAACTTTGCTTGACATAAATGGGTAGCTTGTTCCAGAGTATAGGAAGTCTCTGGGACAGGAACCTATCCCTCCAGCATGTCTTGTTTATTGTGGTGACAAGGTTTAGGTCCCTAGAGCATGTAGCTCAGAGGGATTGGGATTTCTTTAGGTGTAGCATGACCAACAGCTCTGGGATTAACATAGCTTTATGTGTTAGGCAGAGATCTCCTCGGAGTAGGCGATATGCTACAGAGTAAAGCTGGGGTTTTTTTGAGACGGTCAGCGTAGGGCATCTGTTTGAGGCCAGTAATCCTCCTTGTGAGTTACGTCTGTGGCCTTTCCAGCTGCTGCAGATGTCTTGTGAGGTACATTCCAAAAGGGGCATTGTACTCTGTAATTGGTCTAATGAGTGCCGAGTAGAGGGGAACAAATACCTCTTTTTTCCTGGATGAGAAAGAACCCTTTTGTGATGAGGTGTGCCACATAGAAGGATTTCCTGACTACTGTGGTGATGTGATTATTAAAGGAGAGACTACTGTCCACCTGGGTCCCAAGGTCTCTTATCACACATTCAGCGTTAAGTAGACTGCTGTTTATGTGGTAAGTCATGGGTACAGAGTTTGATCAAAGGGGATGGCAATGCACTTTTTGGCATTGAGCTTGAGGCCATGCCTCTGACACCAGGCATCTGTCTCAATGAGGTCCTTCTGTAGGATATCCACATAATTTGGGGACTCGACTATAGCTCCTAGTTTGCAGTCATCTGCAACCTTTGTTAGCCAGAGGCCTTCTGTGTTAGCCTGTACTTCAGAGAAGTAGATACCAAATAGGAGAGGTCCCAGGACTGAACCCTGTGGTACTACACTTGTCACTGGTTTTAAGTCAGATTTGGAGTCTGCAACTTTTACAGTGTGGGTTCTGCCAGTAAGCCAGTTGGCAACCCATCTTGTGATGTAGGGATTTATACCTAGTTTTGTGAGTTTAGCTATAATTCCAGAATGGAGGATGGTGTTGAAAGCTTTGATGAGGTCAAGATAGGCTGTGTGAACCACCTTACCCTCATCTACGGCTTTGGTGACTGCCTCAAAGAAGTCGATCAGGTTCAAAAGGAATGATCTGCCTTTCACAAACCCAAACTGGGTGGGGTCCAGAGTTTGGATGTTACCAATGTCTTTGTTTATGAGTTCCATGATGATATGTTCCATGGCCTTGCAGACCAGGCTCGTCAGGCTAATAGGGCAATAGTTCCCAGGATCAGTGGTGGCTCCCCCTTTGTGGAGTGGGATAACTGTTGCTCTGCACCACTCAGTGGGCACAAAGTCTGATGTGAGACTATGACTGAACATGGTGCTTAGGTGGGGAGCCAGTTTGTTCTGAAGTTCATGTAAAACGCAGCCTGGGATGTTGTCCGGTCCCATGGATGCTGTGTTTTTGGTTTTAGAGAGTGCAGATTTTACCTGCATAGATGTGATTACATGGACTCTGCATTCTTCCTGTATAGGTATGGGCCCTTTAGGGGGTGAGAGGGGGATAAAGTTAGCACTGGACCTATCTGCCACAATGTTGGCAATATCAGTTGGTTCTGTAATTTTCATGCCTTTGTGCTGTAACTCAGAACAGATCTGGGTGTTGCCATTGAGATTCTTGACATAGCTATAGAATGTCTTCTGGTTGCCCTTAGAATCCGGAGCCTTGAACCAAGTTTCCATGACTGCACAGATGTCGGCATCTTCCAGTGTGAGGAGAGCCTCCAGTGAGATCATTTTCAGGTTAAGGCTCCTAATGTTAAGCAACATGACCTTCAATTTGCATTTTGACAGATCTTTTATGATGGAAGATTTGTCTTTGGGATATTACCTAAAAAAGACACAATGAGGGAGGCAAGAGCCTTGACCAGAATCCGGAATCCCAGGAGTGACAGGTGGAGGCCATCTCTGGCAAAGCATCAAGGCCTGTCAGCTATGTCATTCCAGGCAGACAGATACTGGATTCCTTTAGAATGATGCCAGAAACTAAGCCAATTGTTGACGTCAATCATTTTTATTGGTATTGTGGTATCATTCTTGGTGAAGGTAGGATACTGCTTAGGGCTAGGGTCATACCTGCCTGGGTCAAATACTCTGAGAGCTCAATCATGTCTCTCTTCATATAGCCCAGAGAGGTACTTATCAAGTCATTCACACCAACATGGATAATGACAGAGTCATACTTGCACCTGTTGTGAAGAAACTTAAATGCATAAGTGAAGTGGTTGATTCTGACACCTGACAGACAATTGACAGTGACCTTCTCCTTCTCAAGCCTGCTGAGGGAGACATTGGTGTGTCTCACAACTGAGTCACCAATGACTAGTATGCTTGGTTTATTGTTATGCCTTATGGGCTGTGTTGGTTTATTGTTATGTCTGTGTTTGTGAGATACTGCTGTGTTGTCTGCTGTGTGTGATGTGTTTGGTGTTGTGTATGGAATGTTTGTGAGTGTGTTTTAGAGGTCTCTGCTGTTTAGGTAAGTTTTTATTGATGACCTCTGCATAGGTGTGTGTGTTTTGTGCTTAGCTATGTGATGTGGGTGTTGTGGTGTTTGTGCTGGCAATCTCCTCTTGTCAGGAGTACTGACTATGGTGCAAGACAGCATGGATTCCAGGTTACTGATGTAGATGCATTTCTCGCAAGTAGAAGAATTATGTGCTAGGAGAACTGTTATAACAGTCACCAAGCAACATCATGACACACGCAACAGTCAAGGTCATGACTATCACTCAAGCATGTTTACCTTAGTAACATTAGAAATTGTGCATGGCACAACAAATTAAGGCCTTTGAAATGTTATAGTTTGAGACAATCTTTATTTATTCATTTGTGAACCAGACAATAGGGCATGATCCAAGGACCCTTTTCAGCCATGTCCTGGGCCACATGGCACAATGCATAAATGACTGCAATGCTAAATGAAATATATTTACAGAGAGTAAACAAACATGTTGCACAAACTTTGCATAGAGTACTTTCAATGGTATTAAATAGTGTAACAAATATTAACACACGTGCAAATATGGCAGTTGACATACTTATTCCAAGAAAGGCATAATTATAAAACTGAGTAAAACAAAACTAATAGAACAAAAGGTAGAGTGAGCAACTTAAGATAAATTCCATCTAAATACAGAGTATTTGAATAAATTCAGATCCATTAACTGATGTTTTTATATATATATATATATATATATATATATATATATATATATATATATACCATTGTAGACTCCACCATTAGTTTTTTGTCTCTGCTGGACAGTGGCACAGGAAAATAACTTTCTTGGGTGGCGTAAGCTATGGAACCTTGCTGGCTAGGCTTACGTAGGCCCTTGGGCCGATAGCCTAGTACTTACCTATGAACCTATGAACCTATAGCATGAAAATAAATGTTATTATAGTTTACATATAAATGGTACATACTTGTCTTCATTATTGATTTGTAGTGCTAATGTTCCAAGTACTGGGAACATTTTATAAAATGGCCTAAATGCAGGCTGGACTTAAAGTAAGCATGTTTTGTTTGGGCATCCCTCCAAAAAGAGCTATGAGACATCACTGAAATAAATAAATAAATGGGAAAAAAAATGAAAAGCACTACACGCCTGGCTCTTTGCTTGCATGTGTTATATGTCTGACTCTGTTCTACTTGCCAGCAGTAACATCAGTGAAAGATTTGGACTACAAATAAAGAAAATACAGCCTTCTGAAGTTAGTCTCTGTCTGCCTTGCTATGAAATGCCTGGAAGATAAAGTCATGATATCATGGTAACAACAAAGATTGCAGTGAACCAAACTGGTAATTAATATGCGTTTTTAGTTTCAGTTCTGGAAGTTTTATATTTAGTCTAGCATATTAGCATTTCTGTCATGTTATGCTTGTCATGAAAAAAAAATTGATAAAAATATCTTTCAGTTTACAGATTTGTGTAAAAAAGCAAATAATTCTAAAGTACTGTTACAAAAATATAAGCTTGTATATGGCCTGCTATTTTGAATTTGTGTGCTCCTTCCCAACAATGACTATCCAACCCTCACAAGGCAGTCAAATGGCCCCTTTATTCCCTTTCCACCCTTATCCATGGAAGATGTGCCTTCTTGGAGGCTGTTAATTTTGTATGCTACAGTTAGCAAAGGAGAGTTTGGAACCAGTGGTCAATCATCTGTTGCTGTATGATTCTAATTCTAGTCTGGTTGCCAGGGTCTGCCATACCCTTTCAAAGGTGCATGCTGCCACAAACCTGGTCTGGCTACAGTGTAGAAATACATTTTTGTAAGAGCACGTGTGTGTGTGTGTGTGTGTGTGTGTGTGTGTGTGTGTGTGTGTGTGTGTGTGTGTGTGTGTGTGTGTGTGTGTGTGTGTGTGTGTGTGTGTGTGTGTATGGTGTTTTGTGGTTTGGGGATACAAAAAAGGTATGTCACCATAGCCATCACATTCCTGCACTGCTGTTAGTTGTAATATGCTCTACCTAAAAGTAGCATTGGTAACTTATTTAGAAAACAAATGCACACTAGGGCTAGCAAACATCTAAGGATATGACTAATAGGAAAGCTAGCTGTACAGCAGTAGAATATGGATCATTTGCCTTTAGACATCAGTGCAGCAGCTAAAACAAAAGCAGAGTGAACATCTGTGAGCATGCTGATGGTCCCTTAGGGGCTTTTAAGTGGGTCAGATAATCATTTCTGACTTGCCTTCATCCCGAAATGGGGCCTACATTACATACTACTTTCTCAAGGCATTATGCAGGAAACGTTCTGCTAAAGAACAAAATGAATTCCCAAAACTAAAACTTACAATTCATTTATGGATGCATTTATGACATTAACCTATATGCTGCTGTAGTCTTTTTTTGAGTGTAGTTCTTGGCAAAAGACATACAGTAAATAATGCGTGCTTAGCAGAGAAGCAAGAAGTAAGAGGCCATGCCCAGCCAAGTACATGAAAAAAATGAATACCTGGGTGTATGTAGATAACATGTAGCAAACTTCATCCATTTTTCTAATTTGTAATCTTAAGCTTGGTTCTTACTGGGTCTAAGACTCCCAAGTCAGACATCTGGCTCAGTTATGGTTTGGTTCTTCTTCAAAACTCCTAGGTTTATTTATTTCTGGATAAGTGGTATGTGGTTAAAAAATGAGATATTATTGTTTGTGGAAGGTGCAAGACAGTCAGACAGAGAGATGGCACAGCCTTTGTTAGGCAAGTCTTAGCTGAAGTTCTTTGTCCGGTTATAAATGCAGTGATTCCAGAAATGCATTGAAATAACAGGCACTACCATTATGGACACAAACTGAGAAAACATATTTTGAATCTTAGCTCGATGTTCTTTGTATTAATAATATTCCTGCACTATAATTATTAATTTAAAAAAATCCACCCCCAGAACAGCCTTATTAAGGTGGCAACACGGACATGATTGTTTTGACTAAACTTTCCTCTTCCAGCATTGCTCTCTGTGTCCCCAGGAGATGACTCTTTCTATCTCTCTCTTTTGCATCGTTACCCATAAAACGTATTTGGCCTTGGAAAAGCCAAAAATAGCAAGGTGTATACAGGCCTTTACTCCTTTCAACAAACTGGGACAGAAACTTTTTTGCCTCTTTTTTACTGTAGACATTTATTTATAGCTGTCTTATTTTCTTCCCACTGGAGCTGTAAACCTACTCCTTTCTTTTGTTGTGAAGTCTCTTAGTGAAGCAACCTGATACCAATATTAGAAGTAGAATGAGATGTCATTTCCTAGTTTTTCAATCTATTTTAAGTACTCTTTTGCAACTGAAAAAAGACACTGCAAAGTGCTTAAAAACATGACAAAGAGCACAAACCACAGAGTGTCAGTAGAAGTACTTTTCAGGAAATTATTCAGAGATTATCAAAATATCAGCAGTTCTAAGTACAGATGCTCTATGAAAATGCTAGAAAGATTTTGCATTAATATGTAAGACATGATAATCCCATATTTTGAGGATACAAAGTACACTGTGAGAAAGAGACAGCTTAGTCAAAAAACAAATAATATATCTATGTCATCCCCATCAGCTCATTTCTAGGTTAAAATTAGTAATAACTATTTATAGTATTACAGTTTACAGTCTAGCACAGCAGATGAAAACAATAAAGCATTATATATTTTTCTGTTTCTGGCCATAGTGATCATTTTAAATGTGTTGGTCAATATGATTTAAGAGGTATGGACACACATCACTAAATAAAGTTCCATCAGCTTTTCTGCAAACCTTACATAGTCTGCACTGAGGTAGCTGAGGTCCTTAAACATACTGCACAACCAGAGAAACGGCTAATAATATTTTATTCTTATGTGACTTTGCATGATTCATTTTATAGGAATGGGACGCAAAAATTGTTTTAGGGTATAGTTGTCCTTTAATAAAAATAGCAATGAAGGAGGTTCATAGACAATGCAAGACATTTATTTATTTTATTTTTTATTTTACATTTGTTTACCGGGAAAGTCCGACTGGACAACATGTCCATTTTCAGTGGAGGCCCAGGGAGAAAAGATCCAAGACATACAAAGAATTAACACTTAATTTTACAAAAGAGAAGTTAAAAAGTTTAACATATTACATAATGTTTTGTTAGAGAAAAAATAAAAAGTTACATTTCATTTTGCGAAGACAAACATGTTACAGTTGGTGGAATATTACACAGGACAGAAAAAAGACAGACTAGTGGCTAAGATTACTAATGAGGAGAGGAAAAGTTGTATAGGTAGTTCTGTTCTAGCTGGTTACTTAAGTCCAGGTTAGTTAATAGCTGTGTGCATGGGCTATGGGATTGTTAAGTAAGAGATGTGTAGAGAGAGAGAAGGAACTACAGGTAAATATGCTTGATAAGTATGTAGTGAGGTTATAAGGGATGGAGCTAGAAGGGATTTTAGTTAAACTACATAAGATGATAGTAGGAGAGACTAGAAGTATTAATCCTACAAAACTAAGTATCTAGTCTATAGAAAAAGGAAGGAAGAGATAAATACTGATTTTTCCATTTTGTTTAGTACAAGATGGCACAATATTTAAAAAAATGTCAAACAAAAACAAATAGACATTGTACAACAGTAAAAGATAAGGGAATAAATAATGATATATAGCTATATAAATGTAAATAATAGAGCATCAACTATGGAATGCTATGCAGCCATATGTTGGGTCTATATCATTTAATCAACTTACTATTTGTCGAATCCCTCTTCGTCGAACCTTGTTTGTCAAAGACAAATCAGCAAACAGACTTTTTATCAAATGTTTTCCTATGGCTAACCAAAGGTAGGCCAACTTAGCAACCAAGAAAAAAACATAACATTTAAAACCTAATTTAAAACCTATGGGGTGGGGGGGCTATGCCCCCTCACACTGTCCAACAGAGGAGCAGCACCCCCACACACACCCTAACTAAATATACCAACTCCAAGAGTGCACTATAGTGGGGAAAAGGTGAATTCCAGATGGTGACCAACTGTTGCTTTGCCCTAGGAAAAAGTTCGATGAAAAATCCGTTCGCTGATTTGTGTCTTCTACAAATAGGTTTCAACAAATAGTAAGTTTGATTAAATAATATAGACCCCCCATATATCAGTATGATATTCGAGTTTAGTAACAGTCAATTGTATAATAAACATAAAACGCATAGAAATGTTGACTTGCTTGACGTTAAGGCCCTCTTGGCCCTCTTACCCTACCCATATACCGCTCTATGCATGTGCAAAGTGATTGATTCACGCTGTGCTCCAACTGGCTTCCACCTTTCATTAACCCATCATTATCTTATCTTGCCAAACTACTTCTGTTAACTCTTGAACATATACCTATTCTGTTCTCAAAACAGGGGCAGCAAATTATGAGGTTCAGTTAATATGATGATCTTCATTCTTTATGCCTTGCATTTCATACTCTGCACATCATTGTCAGTCTTACTTTCTGCCAATACAATTCTAATAATCCTGATATGCCTACTCGGCATCTATATACCACCAGGTGACAACATAAACACCCTAGAATCAATACTCCACTGGGCTTCCCACTCCCTCCGCCAAGAAACCATAGTATTAGGTGATGTCAACATCGACTGGAACCCTGTCCACTCCCCAACAACCACCCACCACATTAACCTATATAACTTCACCCAACTCATTCAAACATCTACACGTATAGATAAGACCACAAAAAGAGAATCCATATTAGACTGGATCTTCACTAACCAGGCCAACACTGCCCACCATTGTGGTACACTACCCAATTCTCTCAGTGACCACAACCCAACTTTCATCCTTCGACACAAACTTAAATGTAACAACCCACCCTCCCTGCTATAAACCCATACCCACAAAAACTTCCCCTTAGACCAATTCATAGAAACCTTAAATTCCTTCAGCTGGACTCCCATCAAAACCATCCCTCTGGACAAGGCAGTAGAGTACTTTAACTCCACATTCCTAAGGATCCTAAATGAACTAGCCCCAATCAAGACAATTAGAATATGCAGCAATCCTACCCTCTGGTTACAGAAAACCACAAAGGCCTTACTAAAACAAAGGGACAAAGCATGGAAATCTGAAAATCTGGCAACTACACAAACCACCGACAACTAGACAAGCCTTTTCAGAACATGAAAATAAAGCAAAAAAAAAAAAAAACTGGTTAACACTGACAAACAAAATCACTTTATATTCTTACAAAAAAAATATAGTAACAACCCATAGAAATTCTGGGCTACAGTAAACAACATCCTCCAAACCGGAAAAAACACCACACCACCACCAGATATAGAAGGCACTAACCTTGATATAGCCACCACTTCAACAACTATTTCACCTCCTCCATACTGAAACTCATAAATGATACAAACCCCACCCCCCACCAACCCTCAAAGCCCAATCAAAGACCACCCCCTTTTCTCTCAAACCAGTATCAATATCAAACATCCAAAAACTCCTAGCAAAACTCAAACCAAATACCCTAGCTGCCAACAATCTCCCTGCTGAATACCTCCAACTTGCTTCAAGGGCCATTGCTTACCCCATCTCACTACTAATAAATAGATCCATTACTGACACTATGTTCCATCCATGCGGAAAACCTTATACATCATCACATTCACAAAGGTGGCCCCTCCACCGACCTCTGCAACTACCAACCCATTGCAATCCTTTCACCCCTATCAAAAATTCTAGAAAGGTGTATCCATTACCAACACCTCACCTATCTACTCTCCAAAAACCTAATCACTAAAACTCAGCATGGATTTCGACCAGCTCATAGTATAACCACTGCCCTAATTAACTTCACCAACACCATAAACTCATACAGAAACCAAAGGAAACTTGTCTCTGCCACCTTTCTAGACCTATTCAAAGCATTTGATACAGTTTCCTACAATAAACTCTTATCCTACCTCTCCAAACTCAACCTTGACAATTCCACCCTACAATGGTTCAGTAGCTACCTAGACAACCTGTCTCAATCTGTCAAATGGCTCAATTCCCTACCCCCCCCACTCCCCGTCAAATGTGGCGTACCTCAAGGCTCAACCCTTGGCCCCCTTCTCTTCAATATTTTTACAAACTAACTCCACCTAGCACCCACAAAAGCCAATATAGTCTAGAACACATGACACTACCCTAATCTGCTTTGCACCCAACATCCATCTTCTACAAATCCAAGCCCAATAATCCTTCACAGAGATAGAAAACTGGTTAAACAATTCCCAACTGATATTGAACCCTAAAAAAACCACAATTAATGCTATTCCACCCAATAAAGACTAATGACCCCACCTTCTCCATACTCTCAGCCAACAAGACCCTCAATCACTCCTGTGTCTGAGGCCAAACTACTAGGTCTTGCAATTGACCAGCAGCTTAAATATAATAAACACATATTCCTAACCATCTCCAAAGTCCACAAAAAGCTAGGATACCTCTATCGCAGCAACAGGTTTTTAAGCTCCAAATCCCATGCTGCCATAACCAGAACTCATCTCTTATCAACACCATTCTATGCATCCCCAGTACTAACAAACCTAAATAAAGCAAACCTGAACAAACTTTCAATATGCTACAACAAAATGGCTAGGTTTGCAGCCAACGCTAAATCACACTTTCACCACTGCCAATCCCTACAGAAACTACACTGGCTAGAATTTTCAAACTTGCTGTGCTACCACCAACTCAAAATAACCCATCAAATACTATACCACCCAGATAAAACCCCTGCCCTAACAGGCCTCCTAAACTTCTATAGCACCAGCAGGGAGCTATGGTCCAGTAACAAAGCCCTAATTGAAGTAATTCCATGTAAAAACAACACAGGGGAATCTCTATTCCCTTACGAGATTGCAAAAACATGGAATACCCTGCCCCCAGACCTCAGGTTACAAAACCACACTGCCACATTCAAAAACCTTCTTAAATCACACCTTTATGACAACCACATATGTAACTGCAATGATCCTCCTTGAACCCTCACCCCACTATAGGCTATTATTCATCGCTGACTCTGATGAACACTGTTAAACTGACATTGTGCTTTACCTATGTAAATTATATATAGTGTAAATATCTTTCAAATGTGGGCTTACTATGTAGTCAGTTGTACATATGGTGTATTTATGCTCACTCTGCAAATGTGCTGTGATCATATACTCTACTACAACCTTGTTTTGTGTAACTGTTAACCTTACTATAACATGTTATCTTAGACTGTTGTTAAACTTTGTTAAATACTATCTCTATCATGTTTTTGACTTTCTACTCTGTAACTTTGTGAAGCTTTTCCCCCCAGGACTGCTCTGAAAATGGACACCAGCTTTCCATTCTGACTATCCTGGTAAACAAATGTTAAATAAATAAATGCTAAATAAATATCCCAGGATACCCATTATCCTTCAGGAGCACACCATCGCACATGCTCATCCACTTGTTGTCTACTCCCCTCCTCCAATCTATATTCATTCTGCCTATATTCAACATTCGTTCAAGTTCAACTTAATTTTGCTATCCCCAGCTAAGAGAAAAACTTAAATACCTAACTTTGTAAAGCCAACTTCTTGAACTAAAGTCTAAGCAAACTGCTTTGCTTACCTTCTGCTAGCTGGAGACAATGAGTATAATCCTGTACCACTTCCTTACTCTCCCAAACCTAAGAACAACCCTATATTTCTTGAAAAAGTAACTACTCCTCCCTAGACATTAGACTGCTAAATAAAGAAAGCATAAACAACAAGTTGAAAATATTACATGCCTGGATCAAAACAACAATTTCTGCATAACTGGAATCACAAAAATATGGCTAAAATGGAAATCACAATAGATATATAATCATTTTCCTAACGATGAAGTTATCTGTATAGATCATTCAAAGACAAAAACTGCTTTTTCTTCGTAAAAGGACAGCTCCCCATTTTCTTGATTACCTTTTCCTCAACAACAGATGAATTTTCCCTAAATGGTTTATAGCAGGCATCACTCTAGACAGTCTCCGTTATCACAATTGCTGGAGTAGAGTGTCAGTCCACTGTCACAGTCAACTAGTTCCAATCTCTGATCTAAGAACTTTTCCCAACTATACTGTATAACTAACTTAATTATACTAGGTGATGAAATAAATTTGCATGGTCTTTATAAATCTAAAGTCAGTGGACCCATTACTGATTAATATGTGTTTCTTTTCATAACTGAATCCAGTAGGCACAACTACATAACTAATAACCACTATACCATTGATCTTTTCATCACTAACAGATCCTCCAGAATATACAGTATCTGAATCCTGCCTCCTCATTTTAGAGAACTCTACTTCATCATGTTTACATGATATAACATGTGACCACATGTATCCCCCACTGAGTATAACATATTAGCAGAAAATGTATGTAATCTCTCTCTCTCTCTCTGTCTCACTAAAATTCCTTTCACTGTTTATAGAAACTTACCACTATTATCTTTATGTATAAATATCTCAACCTCCAAATCTCTGACTTTTAGGCTAAGCTCCATTCTCCCATATCTTGTTAAACTAATAGCATAAACAATTTACGTAGTTGCTGACTGCACAAATACAACATAATCTCAGATGATTAGCATGAATTTAATGAAAGACATACTACTACTACTAATCAAGGTCTTCTTATAGGCCCCCCTTTTATTGACTTAACTAAATCATCCAGCTCTGACAATCACTCCCTGCTTCTCAGTTCCTTCCAGTTTTATAGCTTTTAACCATCATTGCACAATTTCAGAGCTTCTTAGACAATAGATGATTCAGAGTCAAGATTGGTAATTTCTTTTCCACAGTGTACATCATAGCCTAAGGAGTACCACATGGCTCTGTGTTTGTCTCCCAGCATTTCACTATCCGTATCAACAACCCACACCTCTCAATGTGTAAGCACAAGACATCTGGACAAAGCCAAAAATAATGGGGGGGGGGGACAAACATTCAAAAAATAGGGACAATTTTAAATAGTACTGTTATAAACTTAGAAAGTTAATTTACCAGAAGGTTTTCCATTAGCATACAGTTTCTGAAGGCTATGAAGTCTGAAACTTAAATGTTTGTTATTATGTAGTGACAGCAATCCTCAATGATTCACCAGAAAAAACACTGATACTATATGTAGCAGATCAAAAATAAGTAGAAAAATCTGGGCATTCTGTGAAAATCTGAGCAGTCGAGTGATATGCAACAAACTATCTCAGCAAATCAAATCAACAGCACTGTTCTCTTTGGCAATAACCTTCTTATTTTCAGATCAGACTGGTCTCATAGTTCTGTGCTAAATGATCAACAAATTGATGTTAACATCCTTGATCTCCTTCTAATATCCAGGCGACTATTTCTAAACTGCAACAAAACTAAATGAGCACTTTTCAGGATTACCTTGACCTGAAAACAATCCTTAAAATATCCCTAGCCAGGTCCGTCAAGATGTCCATCATCAGACCTGTAACTATATTCAAATAGTTAGGAATTACACTTGATTCAGTGCTTTCTATGTCTACCTATACTAACCTCTTGAAATCTTAAGTTAGCAATACCATCAATTGTAGATGAATTTCCACAGTAATCAGACCTGAAACCCATTCTGCCACTGATGAAGGAATAATTCATTCTTATACTGAATATAGATTGCCAAAACTACATTACTCATCTAAAAGGAATCTTTCTGATTTTACATCCTATCCAACCATATATGTAGATTTATGTAACAAACATCACTGTACCTCCTTCACTCATCCCAAATGTCTGGCTTTTCCTGAAAGAATAGCTTTCCTGGTCCTCATTCTTATCTAAAAATCCATTCATAATCTCACTTTACTACAATCATCCTCTACTTCTGCCTCCATAGATGTATTCTGCTCCTGTTCTACCAGTGCCAGAATCCAATGTGAGCCTGCTGTTTCATTTACCCTAAGCATGCTTTCTCAACTCTCAGATGAAAATTGTGGAACAACCCTCCTCTTCCTAAAATCAGATCATGTGCTATACCCCAAGGATTTGGGTCAAAACATTTTTGCCACCTTAATGCTAGAACCGTCTCCTCTTGTTTCCAGCATATCCTCAATAAATTACTCTCACCTTAAAAATCACCAAACAATCCTTCTGTCTTTTTAGATTTAATGCATGTTTCTGAAGACTGAGTGCACACTTTAAAGTGTGCAAATATTGTAATGTTTTACATAACATAGTAATGTTTTACAGCTCTTTGTATAACATTTTATCTATGTTTATTCATTATGATATTGCTTGTACTACTGCTGCTTCAATTTTTATATGTCCATTTATTTGCAGTGTCTCTGTCATCTATAGAATCTTGCTTCATCTAGAATAATTGCTACAGCTATACTTTGCTTTTCAGCTGAGGCTGAAATTGGTCCACTTGGGTCAATCCACCAGATCAGTCAACAAATGATAAACTGAACTGATTGGTAGGCCAAACGAAATGGTAGATTTATTAAATGACTTTAATACTCTTGAAAAGAGCTTCATCAAACTGAAATGTTTGCAGTAGGACTGTGTTTTTTCAAGCATTTTTAAAAGTCAAATGAATCCCCAGAGGTTTAAAGTTACTGAGAATGCCAGTTAGAAATGGCATTCCTAATGAGTTATTAGATAAATGGAAGAGTTTGAATGAGAAAATAGGGCTTGAATGTGTCTACATTTTATTAGATCATAATTTGTCTGTGATCAATTGCTGAGATCAATCTATCAAAAAGCAATATCAGTTAAGATCAAATACTACTGCACTCAGTTTTGATAATGAAATTGACTGCATTGAAAATAAGCTGATTCTAGAAAATGATATTCGAAAGAAAAAGAGCACGACTGC
Source organism: Protopterus annectens (assembly GCF_019279795.1). Taxonomy (NCBI): domain Eukaryota; kingdom Metazoa; phylum Chordata; order Ceratodontiformes; family Protopteridae; genus Protopterus; species Protopterus annectens. The sequence goes on from NC_056725.1 coordinate 115,708,225, forward strand.
AAAGACTGTGAGCAAGATGGTTTTAAAAGTATAAAATACTAGGAATGACAATGTTGAAATCTCAAAACAGAATTAGTCTGATCTGTCAGTGCTCTTCAAACAGATATTTCTGAAGAAGATGAGATAACAACACACTGGCAGCAATACAAAGATCACAGTGTTTAGCTAGCAAATCTTGTAAAACTCATTTAACAAAAGCAGGAAGCTCTATAGCCAATCAGAATCATTGTTACTGGTCACAGGGTCAATAAACAATAAGAGTTTATCAGGAAATTGAAACAGGTCATAAACCTTGGGCACAGTTTGTAGTGTGGCCTCCAAAAATTGTCGTGGTGAAGAAGCAACAAAGGTTGGCCAAATTAGAATCAACAGAATTGGAAAAATAGACTCAGTCATTACTAGAAGAGGAAAATTATGTCTTTCAGTATTGTGAATCTTTCTAAAGGGAGACTTCATTTGACTGAACTTCAGAATCTGAGTAAAGGATGGTAATTTGTACCTTCAGCCAGAGAAAATTTACATATCAACAGCATCAGAGACTTTGCTAGGAACTTGAACTTCCAGTGTTTATTTGCTCCAGTAAAATGTGTTAAAAAAAAAATATATATATATATCTATATATATATATATATATATATATATATATATATATATATATAACTTACAACTAACAAACTTCTAAAGCTAGGAAGAATAACACAGAGGCATAAACAAAATACCACATGATAAGGGGGGGGTGGAGGAAGGGAGCAGCTACAGCAGCAGTGATTATTCAAACATCTACTATCACTTGTTTACTTATACAGGTGTATTATGTCCTTCATATTGATCACTGTTGTGGTAGCCTTAAATATATGGGTAGATTATCATAGTTTACTACATTTGGGAGGCAAAACGAGAAGAGTCCAGGGCATCCCCTAGAGAATGGTCCCTGTAAAGCATGATCTAGACTTAGAGAAGGAATAAAGCTTATAGTGCTTTGCAAAAGTATGTACATAGGACCAAGCTGCAGCTTCTGGAATACTTCTATAATCCATTTGTTTCCAAAAAGCCATAGATGAAGCCAAGGCCCTGGTAGAGTGGGCCTTGAGCCTGCCAGGAATACATTTGTTGTGGTGAGTATAACAAAAGGTAATAGCCTTTGACAACTATTTGGAAATACTCTGTTTTGAGACAAGTTTACCTTCTTACCTTCACAAGAAATGAATAACTGATCTGAAGAGTTGAATGATTTAGTTCTGTCAAGATGGTATCTGAGTTCTCTATGGACATCCAAGGTATGGAGTATCATTTCTCACTTATTTTTGGATTCAGGAAAGAAAATGGGGGGTGGATAGTTTGGCTTAACTCATTCCCTCCAATGCAGTTCTGGCAGTTTTCCCTGTAACTTCTAATGGGTGGAGCTTAAGCTTTTTGATAGAATCAAATTATGTCCTCACATTTCAAACAAATGTACATATCTTTGGAACCATGAGTGTTACTAAAGAAGTATAAATGGAAAACACCTCAGCACAAGCTGTTTTTATAGTGGCAGTATTCTTTGGGTTCTAGCCTTTAAACTGGAGTTTATAAGTCACAGTAAACACAGTTACTATTAAATTTGTAATATTTTGCAAACAACTTAGCAATATCTCAGCAACCACTCAAGTTACACACATACTGTTAGTACCATTTTGTTCAGCCATTTGAGAATCTTCCTTTATGGCTAAGCAGTTCTGCCTGTGCAGCTTGGTTGTTGAGAAATTTAGAAAAGTATGACATATATGACAATAAAAGTAAATGTTATATGAGCAGCAATTGATATCTCTTTCCCAGCACTAGACAGAGGTCAAATATCAACACACTAGTGTTTCTGTTATGTAAGCTTTAAGATGAAACATTTTAATAATTTCTATGTAGCATGGTTTTAAAATTATTAATGCAAATATGAACAAGTAATATTTGATACCTAAAGGCATCAGTAGGATGTAACTGCAAAAGCATCTACAGATGTCATGCGCCTGTAATGAGTTAAAGTAAATTTGGATATCACTTTAGGCATAAAAGAATGATTACTTCTCAAAGAAACTCTGCCCTTGTGGAAAACTCAATCCAAAAGAGCTTTCAATTTAGATAATCTTCTTGCAGAGGTCAGAGCAATCAGTAAAACTGTTTCCCATGTTAGGAACCTTGAGTCAGCCAGGTTAGCTGGTTCAAATGGAGCAAGTGTTAGCTTCTCTATGACAAGATCAAGATCCCAAGGAGAGGTCACCAGTTTTGATAGTAACTCACACAAATATTGTGGAACCAGAGAATAATTAGTACTGAATGCGTACTGGCTATGTAATTTACACCAACTAGAAAACCTTTTCCATTTGCTAATATCTGATTTTCTATTAGCAGGCTTTCTTGCATCCATGCCTAAAAGGAATTAAGACCCTATCATTCAGTCAACTGAAGTTGACTGGTGTCAGGGTGTATCAGACACCCCTGTTCTTGTGTAAGTGGATCCAGTCTGTGAGGAAGCTTATGGTAATTGGCTGTGGCCATTTTCAAAAGAAGGGAAAACCACAGTTGCTTGGACTAGAATGGACTCACCACAATAATCTTAGGGGACTCCCTCTGAATCTTAAGAAGTACCTTGGCTATTAGTGTAAAAGGTGGAAAAGCATACAGAAATATTCCTATCCAAGGAAAAGAAAAGGCATATGTCTTCCAGGCCTTCTTGCATGGAGTCCTGGAGCAGAATCTTGCCAGCTGATTGTTCAGAAAGGAGGCAAATAGGTCTACCTGAGGAACTCCCCACAGATGGATCAAACCTTGCAAGACATTTGATCTTGTTTTCATTCATGAGGGTCTGCACATGTAATGCTCAGCCACACAATGTTGCTCTGACAGAAAGTAGAAAGCCTATAGAGTGAGACTGTACAGTAAAGCTATTTCTCAAGCTAACATGGCGAGTGTGTAGAGGCTGTGCAATCTGGTTCCCCTTTACTTGTTGATGTACCACATGACTATGGTATTGTCTGCAACAACTTGAAGAGGTCCTGGGGACCAAAGATGATTCAGAGAGTCAGGACAAGCATCTCTTTTATATTTATGTGCTTGTGTCTGTCCTGGGTATCCCATATAACCTGAAGTTTTATCCCTCCTGAAACTGCTCCCCAGGGAAAGTCCAAGGCTTCTGTGGTGACTGCTTTGAAACAAGCAGGAAGAAGGAGATACCTGGATTTATGGATATCGGTTATTTCTACCAACCAATTTCTTTTCTGACAAACCCCAGCACTGGAATCTAAAAAGATAACACCTGTGGGTGTTGAGACTAAAGAGACTTCAGATACCACTCTATCTTTCTCATGGGAGTCTTGCCAAGAGTATCATGAGAATTGTTGAAACCATGAGACAAAATCCTGAGGTATTCCTTCACAGTGACCAAAGCCTGAGTGGGAAACCCTAGAAATAGCTATAGATATATAACTATTTTCCATGTAGAAGAACAGCTTTTTGAACGGTGGCATCTAGTTGGCATCCCAGAAACATAATCCTGTGAAAAGGAGTCAAGAAAGACTTCTGAATGTACTCTTGGAGTCCCAGCTTGTTTAAGAGATCTCCCTTCCAACAGTGAGATTGCTGATACTATAAAAAAGACTCAGCACAGATAAGTAGGTTGTCTAAATATGGAAAAATGTGGATACCCCATAACCTGCAATGAGCTATTACTGGGACTAGCCACTTTGTGAACACTGTTGGTGCAGTGGATTGCCCAAAGGTTAAGGCAGGGAACTGATCTGCGTTCCAGACACGCAAAACCTCAAGAAACGCTCAAAATCTGCATGAATAGGAATGTGGTGATAAGCATTTTCTAAATCAAGTGGTACCAGGAAACTCAAATGATGAAGAAGAGGCAACAGGTTGTGAAGTGACATCATTTTGAATTTGGGCATTAGCGCAAAAGGGTTTATAAAGAAAATCCAAAACTGCTCTCCAAGCATTTTCTTTCTTGGCCACTAAAAGCAGCCTTGAATAAATCCATCTCCCAGCTGGGAACGGGGAAATGGCTCTATGACTCCCTGGAACAACATGCAATGAAAGACAGGTGGAAACAAAAGAGTCTGGTCTGGTCTGGAGGATGAAGGGTTATCCCCTGGAGAAGAATTTCCTCCCACTGCCATCTGTAACCTTGATGAATGATCTTCATAACCCATTTGTCTGAAACTATCTGTTGCCAAGGAGAAAAGTGGAGATTTAAACTTCCTGGAAGGAAAAAAAGAGGATGTCAGGGTGTGAGGGGAGAACAAAGTATTCTTGAAACCCCCTTGCTATTTCTTCTTAAATGACTGTCACCTCCTTTTTGTTGAGAATGTTTATTTTTGTTAATTAGCAAAACTGGATGAGGAGTTACAGTATCCCTTAGAAATTTTGGAAAAAGAGAGCTGAAAAATCTTAGAGATTCCCTGCATCAGCTTTCCCCTTTCATCACACTTTTTGATCATCTATGCAGTAGAGGGGCCAAAAAACTAAATCTCCATCAAAAGGAACATTTTAAATTTCATTTTTAACATCATCTGCGAGGTACTGATAATGCAGACATGCAAACCTCCTCAAAGCAGTACCAGTGGACATAGCCCTTGAAGAAGTATCAACAGAGTCATACAAACACACTGCATACAATGAGTAGTGACTTGAACAATAGAAGATTTAAAGCAGATTTTCCTCACAAGAAAAAAAAATGTAGACAAAACATTCCTCATACCTTATCAATTAGTCAGGACAAACCTTAACATATAAGCCTGACAATTCGAAATTCTGAAAGTCAAAGTTGCAGAATTATACACTTTTCCCCATACTTATCAATCGCCGTCCCATCCTTATCAGAAACAGTAACATTAGAATTAAGTATGTTTTTAGCAGCAGAAGGATTAACTAAAGCTATAGCTGATGGATCAGGTTTGGGAAGAGGGTATAAAAACTTTAAAAAATTGGGAAACTTTATACATCCTATCTGGATTTTTAAGGAGCAGCTGGCAGACTATCAGTAAAATTGCAGGTAGTAGCACACTCATGCTCCAATGCTCACAGGACTGGAGAAATTGGTGTAGGTTCTGGAAAATCCTTCTGTAACAACTCATAGTATTTTCTGAGGGACTGAGAAACCTCAATGCTCTCCCACTGAAAACACTGTGACATTTTAGAAATAGTATCAGAGAAACAGAACCCCCCACAAGGAAAGTAAGAAACTAAGCTCTCCACTGATTCTGAATTAGAAATCTGAGGAGAAAACCCTATATCTGTCCCTTCATCCTCCTGTCCATATTCAGAATCTTGAATATCTTCAAGAAATGAGGAGGTAACCCTCTTTTTTATGCTAGAAACTACTTTACAAGAAGGATCAATAGCTTGAATTAACCGCAAGCCAGACCTAGTAAATTGCTTCAGTCTAAGGAAATTTGAGGAGAAGTAGGTCTGTGTGTAGTTTTCAGTTTCTTTTTGACAGGAAATAAAGGGGAGCGACAATGTTATTAATAACAGCAGCAGCTTCTCCAGGAATGGGCACAACATTCTGAAAGAACAAGGAAGCCTTCCTGGTTCCCTCTCACAGGATGGGCAAGAGATCCTCTCCCTTGCCCCCTGAAGATATCCTAATAGCCATAGAGGACATGGCTAACTCCCTGTCCATAGTGGCTGTTGGTGCTACACCAGAGGGATCCAAGTAAAAGATGAGTGGTCTGAGGTACAGCTAATGGCCACAGCAGAGTCACTCACCTGTGACTGAGGCAAATTGCTAGTCTGCCTTGGTGTTAAATGCTGTCTGCTTAACTTTTTCTTTTTGTGACTAGAAGAAGGACCGACTGTGGCCGACAAATTGTTCCATGGTTAAGCCGAAAATGGTGCCCCTTTACCTTGGAAAACAAGCAGCAATGTCAGTAAAAAACAAGCCTTTAAAAGTCGCTGTTTTGACACACAGACACAGTAAAAAGTACTTTAAAACACTTTGCCAGTACCACAAAGTAAAATAGCAAAATTTCTCAAAAGAAAAAAAAAATATTTCTGTTGTTCTAAATCATTTTTAAACTGACAGGAAAAAAAAGCACTCCCATTTAAAAGTACAGTATAGTTTCATGACAGTTGACTAAAATACTAACTCCTAGCTTTAAATAAATTTCATGAAAAGGAAATTATTTAATGGACAATCTTTTTACCCTAAGGGAACATATCTGCCCAGCAAAGGAGCAGAACAAGCCGACCATCGATCCTCAGAAGCCTCAGCAGACCATACTCTTCAACAGCACTAAAGCTCATAAGGACTTGGTGCCCAAAATTGTTTTTTAGTCAGCTTAGCTCAAACTGTTTGACACTTTGGGCACATGGAAAGTACACTGAAGCTTTGGAAACTAGATGGCTGTTATACCCTTGGAAGGATATAAGCCATATAGCTAAGGCTGCTGCAGTAGAAATCAATATGATGAACCTTCTTCAGACACTATCATAAATAAGCTTATTTTTTTCAACTACTCCTGGTAAATACTCAGTTATTTGCCCCATGTATATCTGAGTCCCTGACTGCTTTTGACCTCAGTACCTCTTCATAAAGGTCATTTCTGCCATAATCTGCTCATATAAAATGTTTCCTTTACCCAATGACAAAAACAATACTGTGGGTTTAGAAAATGACTTTTTGAACAAGAAATAAAAATGTATTTCAAGAATTTCTTTGAATTTATGAATTAGTAAGCAAACTGCAGGGTACAAACTTCTGGCATTTATTTTAGAGGAATAAGAAGCTGTTAACAAGCTGTATCCCATGAGCCAGTGGTGCAAGGTTTGATTCCCTCCATTGCCTAACTATGTGACTTTAAGCCAGTCACTTAACCAGACAGTGCTCCTGAGATGAGTCGGAAAAATGATCCATGGAGATAAATATTCTACCCTGGAATACAAATATAAATAAACTTGCCACCAACCCTCTGCATGAGTGCTGTTGCAATACGTTATCAGTCTGCTTGAACTTTCATTTAATTAAATCTAATGAGAATTTACACATGTAACATAAAAATTTAAACATGTTAATAAATATAACACTGGAAACTGAATTCCTTTACAAGGCATTCACTGACATATTTGTTTTACTTTACTTTACTACAGTTTTATCATGCGGAGCTATTTAGAAAATGAGTACTGGGCAGTTTGATTATCAAACAAGCATGGCCTATACTCTCTAATAAGTAGTCCAACAGAGATGGCAATGCTGACTGTTTTAGTGCTTTTTAAGACATAGACAGAATGAAAAATGTTTTCATTAGATGTGAGTTTTCCTGCACATTCAATATTTCACATGGCAGTGAATCCAGAATTTTTTTTTATACTCAAATCTCATATTGTCGCCCCTGATGAAACTGGCATTTAACATGCACATGTTGACAATGAACAATACATATGAACTCAATAAAGGTGCACTTTACTTTAGCTATATCTTCCCAGAGTCATAAAAAGTTATTTCCAAATATTATTCCTACCTATAAGCCTGTTGTGCAAAATTCAGTCGATACTTTAGGCAGTTATACATGCATACACTCTTGAAGGGATGATTAGGTAACCATCATATGCCTGTTTAGGCCTGAGTTTAACTCGCATCAGTAACCTGAAAACTAAGCTTTCACAGTTACACAAATATGTAAACAGTGTTCTAGCAGCTGGAAAATCTAAATATGATAGCATTAGTTGTCAGCAGAACATAGACAATGGGCAGGATTCACGAAGCCTCCGTGTAAGAGTTATAACTCATACACGGAGGCTGCAGTTAAACGGAGTGATGTCAGCATGCTCTGCATATTAATGAGAGCATGCTGAATCACACTGAAGGCCAACACGGTCCGTGTAAGACAGTAGGGGGCGTGTCCGTAGGCCAAGCCCTGTAAGCGGACACGCCCCCAGAAGAGGAAAAGTACCCAAAGGAAACACCCACGACAGTGTCCACGGAAATGTGAATAAACAGAACACAACACATGCCCCCACAGACTATGAACATAAAAGAAATATAAATGAACATGTTATAATTTTTTTTTAAACTGTAAAGATGTTTAACCGTGAGTGCGCTCGTTTGCACGGGCGTGCCCGTAGCGCAGCTACAGTTAGCAGTCAGTGGGAAAGCAGATAAGAACTAAATATGCAAAATAAACAAGGAAGCAATAGCGTAGTGGTAGAGATGCTGGCTGCAGAGCAGGCATTCATGGTTCAAGCCCCCACAACACCAATTTTTTTTTTGCAAAATAAGCAGGAAACAAATCCCTGACAAATATGTAGACATAAAACCACAACCTATGTAAAATGTAATGAAATAGCCCTATTTATATTGAAGAAATGTGAGGTAACAAAAGAATAAAAAATGCCAGATGTGCCCATAGATGAGCTACAGTTTAACAGGGTGAGTGCATGTGCCTGTAGATGAGCAGTGGTTTAACTGGTGCAAAATGAGTGCCCGTAGCTGAGCAGTGGTTTAACACGCTAAATCTATGTGCCCCTAACTGAGCTGAGTGTAATATGCATGCCGATAGCCAAATGAGGCTTAAAGCAGTGTACCCCGTTTGCGCGGAGCTGCGCACCGCGCAAACTAGCTAACTGACGGGCAACGTTGAGCAAGCCGTATCAAAACTGCCTTTACACAGACACACCCCTCAGCATGTCTAGACAGTCATGAAAAATAAAAAGCAGTGGCCAGGTTCGAACCCAGGATACTATACACCATAGTCAAGGTACAGAACCACTAAGCCATGACAGCAGTACCTAGAAATGCAATAATAGCTAATATATAGGAATGAATACAAACTACAGCATGACAATGCAGGTTTACTGAAGTTGATACAATTCCAAAATGGCCAATCACAGATATGTGCGGGAAAAACGGACTATATAAGCCCCATAGGCGGGATACACAGCATAAACGATTGTAGAACAGACCTGCAGGCAGAATGTCAGGAGTAGGTGAGGGTAGTCGCTTCCGAGCACAGAGGTGGGGTGTTGAGGAGTCCAGGTACATGGCCTGGCTCCTAGTCCACAATCATGAGGCCCAACTCATGCAGGGCCAGGTCTTCTGGGGAGCATACAGGGCTGAGGCGTGGGACCAGTTGGCTCATGATCTCACCAGTGCCACAGGGATTCCAAGGACTGGTGAGCAGGTCCGTCACCACCATGCGGACCTGAAGAGACGCAAGCAGGACCAACTGAACCTTTGGATCCAGGAGGCCGGCAAACACCCAACGCCCCACTACTGAGTAAGTAACATTTAATTATGTATGTAAAAAATTAAACTAGCTGATATTATGGAGATGTGTATTCCAATATTACTTCATTTATATTACAGCTGCAGGTGTCCGTTCTGCGAACCGCAGAGCCTATGGCGATAGGCTGGTGCGGTTGCACCACCAGGCAGGTCAGTAATCCACTACCAGTAACTGTAAAGAAATATAAAAATATGACAGTCAGCAAAAGAGTGCAGTGTAATCAGTAAGGAATAAAATCTGCAAGTAACAGTGTGAAAGTGTATGCAAGTATTGCTTGATTACAAGAGTTCCCAGCCTGTAAGTGTAAACTAAACATGAAACTGTCCAACATATATTCTGAAATAAAAATGCCCTGCCTGTAAGAAAATAGTACACAACCTGCAGCAGGCTGAAAAGTATAGCTGCAGAAGATGATGAAATCACATGTGTGAAATATACCCCTGTGGAAATACTGAAACATGACAGAAGTGAGACTGCTGGAAAGTATTGTAATAACTACTGTTAAAACATGTCAATAAAGCCTAGAAGTACCATCCTGAATAGTAAAATGAAAGCAAGTGAGAGAGTGTGAGAAAGTGTCATGAATCCAGCAATACAGTAGTAATAACCCCTGAATAAAGTATACTGCAGTCAAGACAGAATGAAATGCACGTGAGACTCAAAACCAAACAGCGAAATCTGTTCAAAGTGTTGCTGCATGTGGAATGTGTATCACAAAATCTGGATATGCTGCTCTCAGTCTGAAATACGCAGATAGGATGATTGTCTGATATACCAAACATCCACACTTGTCTACAGGTATATAAAGCAAAAGTAGCTAGATGATGTAGCTGAACAAAGCTTGATATGAATGTGTATGAAGAACACTAAAATGTATATTGATGTTGCAGTAACAGTCCTATCAGCAAGGTGAAATAGTTATCATATAGGACACTGTAGTTAGAACAGTAGTGTGTATATAACTGTAGCTATTAGAAATGTACAGCATATGTATTGTTATTCGAAGGTGTTAATATTACTTTCTTTACCCCACCCTATAACCACATATAACCCATTCCACGTGAAAATGGTATGTGCAATCACAATTAACACCCCTGGACGTTTGTCCTGTTGGGTCATATATATTTGCATGTCCGTTGATGCATCTGCCCTGTTCATACATCCACACCTGATGGCCTGGTGCCATCAATTAACCCTGCATGTTGTTGGACTGTGTATTTCTGTTCAAATTATGCATGTGTTATGCACTCTGTTCAATGGTGTGAATATCTGGGTGTTTGGTTAATGGGAATACTAATGCATGCTGTTACAACTAACTGTGAATGGTATTATATGTCACTAACCCAAACTGTCATGACATAATGCAAAACATAGTACGAAAGGGAAGGCGGGTTCCAGCGGACCCACCTCTCCCACCTCAGCTGGCGAGTGCACCTGGCACTAGTGCCGAGTCCGGACCCTCCTCCGTTGGCCCTGTGCCACCTGCGGGTGGAAGCGCTGCAGGGGATGGGGCTCGCCCCCCCTCTGCAAGTGTGGCCGGAGGAGATCCACCACTCACCCTCCGTAACGTCCGGACTGTGGTGCGTAGGGAGATTCGGGACTCTGTCCTTGAGCCCCTACGCCAGCTCAAGGCACGGGTGGCGCAACTAACGGGCATGCCTGTTGCCCCGCCTACATAGCCCCCAGCACAGCCCCGTCCTGGGCAGTGAAGGAACAGTGGCAACTGCCTATGGGTGGGGATATCAGTTCCACTGTTGCCATCTGTGGGCTCATGGGCTCTGGATATCCAAACCTCCGTCCCCGTCAATTGTGTAACCCCCCCCACACGTGTCATACACCGCCCCTGTATGTGTCTTGTTTCTCTTGTCTGTTTACCTACCCAACCTACCTCCCCAGCTGAACCGACTTCCTTCACCTGACATACCACTCTTACCTGAAAAAAAACAAAAAAAAAAGGGCACTCTGTACCCACAAAAAAATTACGCCCCATACATAGCTGCCCATTCCGCACACATGTCCGCTGGACATGGAACCTATCAATTACAATTGGCTGTACAACAACTATTATTGTTGTCCTGACACCTCTTTCAGGGGTGGAAGGTTTCAAATGTCACACCAAATTACATACATATGCACAGCTGTTGCTGATGAAGAAATGGGCAGCTATGGGCCTTACCTACATCCCTCCTGCACATCCAAAGCTTGTTTCCCTACTGTCTTACCCTCTTTGTGACCCCTTTTTCACCACTTTCCTGTCTCCCCATTTTCTTTTCTTTCAAAGAAAATAGTGCGGGTGTGCGCGGAGCTAACCGCCAGTGCGCATGCGTGAGCTCCGCGTAAACCAGCGCTAGCCCGGTTACAACTGCTTAAAAGTGCCTTAGTCACTGTGATTGACAGGTCCTGTACTCAGATCAAAAGAAAAATAAACTCCCACTGTCAGTCCCGAACCCAGGACCTTGGAAATACTAGTCTGTACAACCTACCACTAAGCCATGACTCTTATACAAAAACATTGTGCTAAAATAAATATAACCTGTAAAAGTAGGGATGAATGTAAAGGGAATATAGGATGTGTAGTACACAAAGCATGTCATTTAAAATAAATGTCAAAACTACTGGATTTCCATAAAAGTAGTGTGTGAAAAGAAACAGCCATGCTAGTTGGCAGCCTGTAGATAATAAGGTCAGTTAAAGTACATAGATATATGTATGCATATGTATATATATATATATATATATATATATATATATATATATATATATATATATATATATATATAAATATATCTATATATAGTTGTAGGAGTCAATGTGCATACACACTTGCTACAGGGAACATGAAAGAGGAATGGAGAATTGTGAATATACAACACAGCCTGAAGCATGAGAGAGATACTAACCTTTACAGTCACAGAACACTGTCCACAGCATACCAGCATGGTCCCCGCCCTCACAATCTGAAAGGGCAACGCCTATCACACATACCCTTTTATAGCACTGACCTGAAATCACAGTGAGAACTGCAATCAGTACACAACTGCTGTATGCAATTAGCAAATGCTGGCTTACAATTGGTGCAGAGGCCATCACATGGACCTATGCAGATACCTACAAAAGCATCCAGTGCTAACACTCCCCACATGCAATACATTCATTGCATTGTCTGTAAGCAGACAGAGGGAGAGCGAGAAGTGAGAGAGAGAGAGAGAGAGAGAGAGCAAAAAAAAAAACACCAGACACTGTGACTCTCTGTAACCTGAAGCTGTCAGCACTGACAGTAGCAGCAGCAAGCAGAAGCTGTGGTAACGCAACCAGCTGTGACAAACAGAGGTAATGCAAAGTAGCAGGTTAATAGTGTGCATACTGTGAACCCCCCAAATGTGTCATAGGTCTGTATCCATAGGTATGTCCATGTGATATGTTGTGTGTACGTAGTTCCAACAAAAGGGGATGACCATACATCATATGTCAAGCAGTCATAGGCCAGGATCCTGGTAGCATGTGTCTGTGTGTTGGCCCAGCAATGGCTGTAGTGACTGCTTTGAAATGTCAGCCAGGCCCAAAAGTCAGGATCAGCCCATCCCAAAGGCACACTGGCTGGGAACAAGTGTCTGCAGGTACCTGATGTCACTGCATATGCATCCCATACTGCATAATCCCATAGCGTAGCAGACCAGGCCCATTATGCATATGATGTGGTAATTCCCAGGGTCAGTCGAGGTGCCCCCTTAGTGTTATGGGACCACTGTTGCTGTATGCCACTGTCCAGGTACATATCCTGTAGCACGGCCAAGATAAACTATCAGTGTTACATGCGGTGGTATGTCCTCTCAGAGTGCTGGTAGCACACATCCAGGGGGACCATAAGGTCACAGTGATGCTGTGTGTTCTCCTCTGCTGAGGGTGGCCCTCACCTGGACATGTGCGATGATAGGGAGGTTACATCCAGTTGGGATAAATATCTCAAAGGTGGGGGAGAAGGAGGGGGGATATGTGCACTGAACATGTCTGCAGGATTGTTGCCAATATGCGTGTGTTTGGTGAATGTTAAGTAGGTGTGGATTAACACAGAGCATATCTGAGGCATGTGGTCCATATGTGTAACATAACTGAAGAAGGCCTTGTGATCATCCATAGTGTTTGTGTCCATTCCCCTCCCAGAGTAGGCTGTGGCTGTTGTTATGACGGACTGTAGCGTAGTACCAGTGCTGACCACAGATGCCTACCCTTAATGTGAATGTGCTCTGTCCTGCAGTAGCCTCCTGCTATTGTTATACAATCTGCCTCTGTCTGGGGTCCACCGGACAGGATGCCTAACCTTTGTGCATAGGGTCTGGGTTAGACATGTGTGTGCAAGTGTCATGCAATCCGCAGCATGTCCGTGGTAAGCATTTGCAAAGGGGTCAGCAGTGTGGCTTGTGGCTTCCACTGGCCCAGTGTGCTGCATGGAAACCATCCCAGTCCCAGCAAGTGAATAACTGTCTAACCACATACATATCAAAGTAGTCTACTCTGCTGGTGGTGGTGGTGGGATATGTATATCCAGGCCGAGTAACGTCTGTCCACATCACAGTAGTGGATGGTGTCCCACATACAGTACCTTGGGATGAACCCCCAGAGTGAGGTTGTGCATTGCACCTGTCAGTGTGTGCTGACCGATGGGGCATGCTACTACGTTGTGTGTAATGTGGCAGGTATTGTTGCACAGGTGTTGGCTGAGCACTGATATCTGGCCATGTACCTGTGTATCCACCACGACACACACACATGCAACATATGGGAGTAGTAGTATATCACTACACATGAGTATCATGTATAGTATGTGTGCCATATATTGCTGACATGGTGTGCTGATATCCTGTCTGTGTTCAATTCCAGGGAGATGGCGCAACAGCGTAACCCCACCTACTCTGTGGCGGAAGATGAGGAGATCCACCAGAGCCTGGTGCAGGAGTATGACATCCTGTTTACCCGCACCAGTCAGAATCAGCAGGAGAGGGCCGCACTGTGGCAAGACCTTGTCCGTAGGGTAAATGATATTGGCACACATAACAGGACATATGAGCAGGTACGACATCACTGCAGTGATTTAATCCGAGGTGTCCGGCAGCGTGCATCAGATATCCACAGGCAACAGGTCGCCAAAGGAGGTGGGGTGGCCACACATCCCCCCCTCACCAGACTGGAGGGGCTACTCCTAAGTGTTGTGGCTCCAGCCCCGGAACACCAACAGCAGTACACCTGCATTATGATGGAGGCTGGTTCCACACAGCAGCACGACATGGAGCGTGCAGGTAATATGCCATATGTACACCTGACTGTTCTGTACACTGTATCATATGCAATATCAATGGGACAGATGTGCCCACTGACATTAATCTCATCATTTCTGCAGGTCCTTCCAGGGTTACAGAGAGACAGGCCATCCATGCTGGTGAGTGTGTTTAACATAACCTATAATAGTCCTGATAATGCTAGTAACAGTAGTGTAACTCAGTAGTGCTCTGTGTGCATACTGCAGGGTGTGCATGTGTGCATGTGTGCAGGTGTGTCTGTGCCCATGTGTGCATGTGTGCAGGTGTGCCTGTGTCCACGCGTGCATGTGTGCAGGTGTGCCTGTGTCCACGTGTGCATGTGTGCATGTGTGCCTGTGTCCACGTGTGCATGTGTGCATGTGTGCCTGTGTCCATGTGTCCATGTGTGCATGTGTGCATCTGTGCATGTGTGCATGTGTGCATGTGTACATGTGTACACGTGACCATGTGTGCATGTGTGCATGTGAACACGTGTGCATGTGTGCATGTGTCCATTTGTGCATGTGTCCACGTGTGCATGTGTGCATGTGTCCACGTGTGCATGTGTCCACGTGTGCATGTGTGCATGTGTGCCTGTGTGCATGTGTGCATGTGTGCCTGTGTGCATGTGTCCATGTGTGCATGTGTGTATAAGTGCATCACTGGTAACAATGTCTGGAGACTGTAAACTGTGTTTCCTGTCTTCATCCCACAGGTTCTGGGGCTGCTCTGGTGACCTGCAGCAGGGAACCTGAATCCTGTGCCACGGCTACTGGTAATGATGATATATGTGTAATAGTACAGGAAGGTGTGTCAGGGTCTGCCATTGGTCAGCCAATTGACAGTACACAGCTGTCAACCCCATCATTGCGCACAGTCATCCTGCCTATACATCCTTTGTCACCATTGTCCCTAGGTGATGGACAGGATACAGCGGGCATAGACCAGGGTAATGTGGTACCTGTGGCACATGCGTCCCCACACAGCAGGCATGGGCAGGGTCCTCCGATGGTACCACACAGACAGTTGCCCATGGGTTCTCGTGGGAGCATCCGTGGACGTACTACCTCTGGCCGACATGCCCAAAGAGGTCTGTCAACCTCAGCTATGTTTCGGACTGTCATGCAGGCTCAGTCACGTATGGAAAGGTACACCAGACAGGGTCTGAGGGAGCTCAGAGCATGTCACACAGCCATGACAGACAGTATGCGTGACATTGCGGATGCTATCCGTAACTTCACCGATGTCATAGACAGACATTGTGGGGACATATTACAGCAGTTCCACAACCAGATGTCCATGAGCCAGGGCAATGGTGGGCGTCTGCGGCGTCGATGTGGCCGTATGCCGGCAGTGGCAGCAGCTGGCAGTCGGCGCGGATGGCAACAGGCTCGCGCATGCCCCCATAGTGCCAGCAGCAGCCCCAGCAATGCTGGGTCTGTGCTGTCATCGGAACGCCCCAGGAGACCACGTGCACGTGGCTCTGGACAGTCCCAACAGGGACATGTGTCCAGTCAACACACCCCCGCTTCTGATGACAGTACCCAGTCAGGCTTTGTACTGGATATGGTCCGTAGCACCCCTGCCAGGCACAGGTACCGTGTCCGTACACACAGACACTGATCTGTATGGACTGCCAGGTGCAGTCTGTGGCTGTCCACAAACCCCTGTATATGGCAGCCATGAGGTGGAACTGTGTGCGTGCATACACACATGCGAAATGTTAACACTTAGGGCAACCACATACACGCACACACTGCACCAACACTGCCCCACCCTGTACTGCTGCCCCTCACCACCACACATACACACACATGTCAATTGGTGTTATCAGTGGCTGACTCAGGCATACCTCATCCACACCCTGTGCATATGATGACACTGTGCCACCTCCTGCAATCTCCAACATCATTGCGGGAACAGGTAAACACGTTGCTGATGCACAGGGTGACTACATAGACGTGTATTAGTAGTATCATGTTGGTAACAGTACAGTGAGCTGCTATGACTGTGTGTGTACCCCAGCATGCCTGCTGTAGTAACTGTATGAATGTCCTGAATTGTTATCTGCACCCATAGTACATACCAAAGTATAACAGATGCACATAATTGCATGCCAGTGGTAAGGTTGTCAACAGATAGCCACATACATGGGTAGCACAGGGGGAAAGCTAACGCAAGTAGTGATATGCAATGGTGGACATGTACAGTAATGGTGTCAAGATGCCCACAACGACTATGCCATGTGTATGTTCACACATCTAGATATGTGTGCAGTACCAATGTTGTCCAGATCACAAATAAGTATGACATAATATCGGTTCTACCATGGGCATCTGTGCTGCATATTCCTGGGTACATGTTGATAGTGCCTGCATATTTGCATTGTTACTTACTGTTATTGTTACCCCTTCTTTGTTGTATAATGCAGTACTTCCAGCCCTGTGTACTGTAGCTTTGTTTGCATGCATGTTCGCCTGGGGTCCCCTGGAACACTGCTTACACCTGCAATGCAGAGTTACAGTGCTTCTGTAGACTGCTAGTGACATCTGCATAGCGTACCATATGTATGTCAACCTTACACATGACAGAGCGTCACTGTCTGTCCTGTACGCATGTACGTTGCCTGTGACACATTGCACACGTCTTACCTGGCATTTACCCACGTGTGCAGTCATATATGTCAGTGCTATGAAACAGAGGCTGTCCACCCACACATACACACCTTCAGTATGTTGTTCCCCATTGGCCCTATGTGTTGGTACTCACCATGGCAATCACACTACTAGGGTGGCATGTGCAAATGTAACCTGTGAATCGCCTCTATGGTCCAGTCGTGGTTTATGTGAGTCATGTGTCATTGTCACAGCTGCCACATGTATGCAGTCAGCCATCACCCTTGGCCAGGAATGTACAACACATGTGTGGGATACCACCACACAGCCAATCTGGGGACTGGTCTCTCTGAACCCAGTAATGCCATACCCTGTCAGGTGGCATGTCATATATACTACATCCAGGACAAACGTCAAACCCAATCCCTGCTGCTACTATTGATAATACCCCTGAAGATGTTTCTGATAGCTTTGACCAGTCCTTTACTGAGACATTGCAGGCCCTAGCTATCCATCTACCTCCTAGCTCCCCTGGTCCTGAAGGCAGCACCCCTAGAAAACTACTTGCATCCAGCTGCCAACCAGTCGCCACTTCACTTCTCCGTACCTTGGTTGTAACAGTGAAACCCACTACACTGTCTGCTGATCAACACCCTGCCGAGTACCTATCAAAACCAGATGATGCTATTGCTTACCCCGTCTCAAAGGTAATCAAAGGTACTATGTTAGAATCTAACTTTCCCACCATCTGGAAAATGTCATATGTAATCCCACTTCACACAGGAGGCAGCTCTACTGAAGTCTCCACTTATAGGCCAATAGCTATACTCTCTCCACTTGCAGAGATTATGGAGACTTTCGTCATAGACAAGTCATGCACCACCTAATCCAAACTCGCATTATGGCAGACAGTCAGCATGGCTTACGTCCTCATCACAGCACTACGTCAGGCCTCCTAGCCTTTACTAACACCATAAGCCATACTTGCAACATCAATTATATATCCACAGCCCTCTTTTTGGATAACTCAAAGGCATACGATATGGTTGATCACCAACTTGGACTCCACACCCTGCACAGACTGTCTAGATACTGGAGCCTTCCAATGGTGTCAATCCTACCTGCATGGTCAACAGCAGGCCGGCCTCTGGCAGAACAAACCCTCTAACCTTCTACCTAACACCCTCGGAGTACCACAAGGCTCTATACTAGGGCCCTTGCTGTCCTCCATCGTCATTAACGACTGTTATACTGTCATCCCAAAAGCCAGCTGTATCCAATATGCTGTATACTCTACTCTGATCTGCTCAGCCACATCTCCAGTAGAGTTATGGTCAGCTACCCAGACGACCTTTAATACAATAGCAAACTGGCTTTCTGAACATCGTCTGATCCTAAATCCCAATCAAACTAAACTGCTGTTATTCCACCAACACGTAGGTTTACCACATTCACCGTTACCATAACATCAACTGATGGCACAATAATCTCCCCTGACCCATCTCCAAAACTATTAGGTGTCATCATAGACAATAATCTCATATGTGACATACATGTTAACCAGATTAGCAAAGCCATCAATAGAAAGCTAGGGTCACTTTACAGAATTAAAGCCTTCCTAGCCCCTCCAGCTAAAGGTGCCATAGCTCGCTCACACCTTGTTTCAGCCCTTCTGTATGCATCCCCTCTACTCTCACATATTAACAAGACTGTCCTTAACAAGCACTCGATTTGCTACAACCACATTGCCAGGTTTGCAACTGGCCCGCCTGTTAGGACACATCATTGCATCAATCTAAATCAGCTTGGTTGGCTTGCAATACCCAGCATAATACAGTATAACCAACTGATTATGGCCTATAAAATCCTCTATAATCCAGACAATACTCCTGCACTTAAATTATAATCACCCCCTAGAACAATCCTAGACCGCTTCGATCCTCTAACAATGTACTACTTCAAACTAGCGAGTTTAATAACACAGCTGGTGATTCTCTCTTTGCAAACCCTGTAAGTAGATCCTGGAACTCACTTCCAGCTGATATTACCCTAATGTCCACCTTAGGTCATTTAACAGTAGACTCAAACAACATTTGTCACGTAACTGGCTATGTCAATGTATCAAGCCTGGCTAACTCGAATGTGTAACCTCTGTGAACCACTGTACTGTGTAATTTCAATTTAATCCTGGCTTGTGCTCAGGTCTAACATTAACCTGTGGAACATGTTTGACTTGCTTACTTATGTAATCTCTGTAAATAATCTGTTTGTACTATGTAATGCTAGTATTCTGTAATGCTGTATCTGCTACCCTCGTAGCTTGTCTCCACGGGCCTCCCCTGGAAATGGACATGCATCCAGTTGGGCTATCCCAGTCAACAAATGTAGGATAAATAAATAAATCAATACAAGATATTACAGTGACGACAATACCAGTCAGACATTGACACACACTGACAGCATGCTGAACACACTGGGGCATACGTGGGGACTCAGACTAGCAGCCTGCCTGGGCATCACACACCTCCGCAGCTGGCACACAGGCATATGTTCTGTCGGAACAGAGCACATGCCACACATGGCACACACATCCCCTGTGCCACACACCCACAGCCTGTAGGGCTACACAACACACCTGCTACAGACGTGTCAGGTACCTGTCATATGTGCTGCACTGGGGTCCTGCTCAACAGGCTGTATCTGGTGAAGGTCACAGTGATATGACTCAGGGGCACTATGGTCCACCACAGCACACATGCATACAGGTCAGACAGAGGCATGGACAGATATGACTCACTCATAGACCATGCCAGTGTGGCTGCCTGGGACATACCTCCCTGGACTACATGATAGGGAACATAGAATGGATCTCTCAGCATGTGGCACAGGCCAGTATGAGCCTGATGTTGGTTGCCAACATACCCTCCCCAGGTATTCTACCACTATATGTGGGAAGGCTGTTGTATGTCTACATTATGCTCAGTCTCCACTGTCATTCATAGGGTATCCACTGGCTGTCAACGTGTGCTTACATGCTAGGAAGCCACATTGATGTTCACGGGTCATCTTGCACGTGACACACATGGCCCGATGTATACTGGCAAGCTCCTTGGTACACACATACTGCCTTATGCTGCAGGACATGGTTTACATAGCGACCTCCGTGGGTATCACACAGGTTAGGACACTAACAGTGCTGCTACACAACAACAGCAGTGTACACCGGAGGATGCATGCACCAGACACTGCCCTCAGAACGGTGAACTGCAATGTCTGTGCAGTACCGGATGCATGATTCATGGCTCACAGGTGTTACCCATCACTGACAGGTTATGCCCCATACCATGCCTGTCGTCCCCTACACATGTAACACACATGGATAGGGGGGTGGTATCCCAAGTTAACACAGATACACACACCTCCAGGTTGTTGGCACAGCACAAACCATCAGGGCCTACTCATGTGCAGCTGACAGTGTGTCGGACTGCCATCTGGTTCATAGCATGGCACACACAACCCTCACATACACAGGAAGACCACCTATCCTCCATAACAACACCGGCAATATGACAGTCCCATGAATTGTGTTTATAAGGCCATACTGCATCCAGCCGAGCATTGTGTGTGAGCATTACTGTAGCTACAACACTCTAGTTGAAGAGTTCACAGCATGTGGTCACTGAATTGCAGTGGAATGACATGTTACCACTACCACAACAGGTGGGAACATGCAGCACCTGTACATTGACTACATGTACACTATATGGCCCAGACCAGATGTGTATCCCCTGCTGTAGGTCTTTCACCATAGACACCCACACTGTATAGGGACATACCACGTGCGGACCCTGCACAGTAAGACACAGTCATATTGGTATACATTGCTAATACCATTTATCCACACAAAGCATGTGTCAGACATGGTAACTACTGCAGGTCACAGGTATTTATGTGTATGTGTCACACACATACATCATGTGCAATGCCATTGCTGGGTTAGGCAATGGCGTGCATTGTTATGTACAAACACCCGCACAAGGTCATACTGTGTGACACAACCACACGTGACAGTTGTGGGTTACCAAAACATGCCTATCTGTACTCTGACGATGGTAATAGACACAGTAGCAGAGCACACTATTGGCATTACTAGCCAACTAGCCCTGTTTGGCTGTGCTGATAGTGTGGTGACATCCCCTGTGTTTACTGGTGGAGTATGCAGCATCTGGTGTATTGTAGTATTTGCCAAAAGGATCTGTTCCCTCACACTTGCATTTACACACACCCTACTACCCCCACACACATGCACACTTGCCATATGCAGGATTCATTCCCCTACCTACCTAAGTCATGACACGTGAGAGGGACGCATTAGCAAGGCGCACTGTTCGGTTTACTAGATAGTTCCTCGTCTCTGGCTATACTTATAGGGTGCTGACAACATCAGTACTTTGAAAGAGTAATGTGCATCAGGTAGTGTGATCACCTGACTGCCAAAACTAACATGTTTTTCTTACGGAAATGCACACACACACATGTCATTTACAGGTTTCAAACTCCTACCTAATTACATTACGATCAGGGAAACGCATTAGCAGTGTGCGCTATTCGCATTACTGGGAGGCTTCCCTTCTCCTGCTGTACTTATAGGGTGCTGACATCATCTGTGTTTAGAAAGGGGCGTGTGCATCCTGTAGTGTGTTCTCCCAGTTGCCAAAAGGAACATTTTCCTCATACATATCTGCACCCACACAGGGCGTGTGCATCCTGTAGTGTGTTCTCCCAGTTGCCAAAAGGAACATTTCCCTCATACATATCTGCACACACACAATAACCCCCACCCCATCCAAACATACACACTTGGCATTTGTAGGATTCAAACCACTACCTAACTATGTTATGACACATGAGACGAATGCATTAGCAGAGCGCGCTATTCACATTACTGGGAAGCTTCTCTTCTCCTGCTGTACTTATAGGGTGCTGATATCATCTGTGTTTAGAAAGGGGCATGTGCATCCTGTAGTGTGTTCTCCCAGTTGCCAAAAGGAACATTTCCCTCATACATATCTGCATACACACAGGGCGTGTGCATCCTGTAGTGTGTTCTCCCAGTTGCCAAAAGGAACATTTCCCTCATACATATCTGCACACACACAATAACCCCCCCATCCAAACACACACACTTGGCATTTGCAGGATTCAAACCACTACCTAACTATGTTATCACACATGAGACGGATGCATTAGCAGAGCGTGCTATTCACATTACTGGGAGGCTTCTCTTCTCCTGCTGTACTTATAGGGTGCTGACATCATCTGTGTTTAGAAAGGGGCATGTGCATCCTGTAGTGTGTTCTCCCAGTTGCCAAAAGGAACATTTTCCTCATACATATCTGCACCCACACAGGGCGTGTGCATCCTGTAGTGTGTTCTCCCAGTTGCCAAAAGGAACATTTCACTCATACATATCTGCACACACACAATAACCCCCCCATCCAAACACACACACTTGGCATTTGCAGGATTCAAACCACTACCTAACTATGTTATGACACGAGACGGATGCATTAGCAGAGCGCACTATTCGCATTACTAGGAGGCTTCTCTTCTCCTGCTGTACTTATAGGGTGCTGACATCATCTGTGTTTAGAAAGGGGAGTGTGCATCCTGTAGTGTGTTCTCCCAGTTGCCAAAAGGAACATTTCCCTCATACATATCTGCACACACACAATAACCCCCCCCATCCAAACACACACACTTGGCATCTGCAGGATTCAAACCACTACCTAACTATGTTATGACACTTGAGATAGATGCATTAGCAAAGCGCGCTATTCGCATTACTTGGAGGCTTGCCTTCTCCTGCTGTACTTATAGGGTGCTGACATCATCTGTGTTTAGAAAGGGGAGTGTGCATCCTGTAGTGTGTTCTCCCAGTTGCCAAAAGGGGCACATCCCTCATACATATTTGCACACACACAATAACCCCCCTCCTCCAAACACACACACTTGCAGGATTCAAACCACTACCTAATTATGTTATGATACGTGAGACGGATGCATTAGCAAAGCACGCTATTCGCATTACTGGGAGGCTTCCCTTCTCCTGCTTTACTTATAGGGTGCTGACATCATCTGTGTTGAGAAAGGGGGGTGTGCATCCTGTAGTGTGGTCTCCCAGTTGCCAAAAGGAACATTTCCCCCTCTCAGCTTTTCACACACACAAACCCCACTCACCCACACACATACTGAGCATTTGCAGGATTCGAACCCCTACCTAACTATATTATGGCACTTGAGGGCGACGCATTAGCAGAGCGCACTATCCGAATTACTGGGCATCTGTTTTGCACCTGTAGTATTTCTAGGGTGCTGACATCTTCATTTCCACAGAGGTTTGTAGATGTCGTACTACCTGTCAGGTGGAGGATAGCATGTATATGCATTTGCAGCCACCTACATCAGGGTCAGATGTGCACATCGCACTGGCAGGTTATGTTCTATACCATGCTTTGGGACCACAGGACCTGTAACATACAACACAACCAGTCCAGCACACCACACCCACATCCAGGACACACACTTAGCTTCCTGGGAACAGTGCCAGGATATGCAGGTATTCACATACACCATTCCAGTTGTTAACATCAGGTACAGGCATATTGTGTGTGAGAACTACTGAGGCCTCTACCACTTTACCCTACCGCCACTACTATTTGTGGGTCCATGTGCTATGGCAGAACCACACACCACAGCCACATGGGTTAATACATATTGCTCCTGTCCATCTGCAACGTGGGTACTCACTGTTCCACACCAGAGGTAGACCACCATTGTTGATACCTGCCCATGTCCACCTTTCCCTGGACATCCATATCTCATCTCCACCCCCAGGCAAGGTTGTCACTGCACACAAACTGTGTTTAGCACAAGCAGACTCTACACTTGTGTAGACTGGGGTGGATGACTTCAGAGGACCCATGCTGGAGGACTATACTGGCCACTCAGCATAATCCTTGACACTTGCATCCTATGAGCATGTGTACAGTTTGCATTGGTCATGCTATCCCACATATACCCATGACTGCTCCACAACAAGACACCTGTCAGCTGTACACCGGCCATATATGCTCTACAGACAGAGCGACGTACTACATTGCAGAGTTGTAGCCCACAGAGGGAGGACATCTGTGGACGTTTCCAGCACGGCACTTCATTCACACATACTCATTACAACACAGTGTTGACAGTGGAATCGTCCAGAGAATGGAGGTAGGGCTCCCCTCAGTCTGTTATTGATGGACACCTACTGTCAGAGATCCTCAGCAACCCTCTCACAGCACACACCGACAACATGGCTGTGGCTTAGCACATTCAATCCCTGAGACCTCCACGGTGCCCCTGCTTGACAGAGGCACAGCTCACTAGCCTCACATGTCGCCTTCTGTGACATACTGTACAGTGGCATGGTAGCCTACTATCCTGGGGATGCAGATGCCAAGCACACTCTGGCTGAGCTGCCATTCCCTGGGGCAAGAAGCCTAGTATTGACCTCTACACCCATATGTTCAATTGTCGGATGCACAATATTTGTAGTGCTGTTTTACTGTTTGCAGGTCTTTATTGCCATAGCATTCCCTGTTCCTATGACCAACTTGTGTATCTGTGGCAGATGTTTGCATATGACCGCGATCCACTATATCACTTATGTCTCTGTGGTCATTTACTGTGTGCACTGGGCTGATTGCTGTGTTGTGGTTGGTTCCTGGACTGACACGCATAAATACCAGATATGTGTGGCCAACTGCTACACAGAGATATGGCCTAAGTGTGTGAGCATGCCCATTTCAGCTCTCAGCTATGTTCCGGACTGTCATGCAGGCTCAGTCACGTATGGAAAGGCACCTGGACAGGGTCTGAGGGAGCTCAGAGCATGTCACACAGCCGCCGACAGACGGTATATGCGTGACATTGCGGATGTATCCGTAACTTCACCGATGTCATGAACCAGACATTGTGGGGACATATTACAGCAGTTCCACAGCCAGATGTCCATGAGCCAGGGCAATGGTGGGCGTCTGCCCGGCGTCGATGTGGCGGTATGCCGGCAGTGGCAGCAGCTGGCAGCTCGGCCGGATGGCAACAGGCCGCGCATGCCCCCATATAGTGCCAGCAGCAGCCCCAGCAATGCTGGGTCTGTGCTGTCATCGGAGGCCCCCAGGAGACCGCGTGCGTGGCTCTGGACAGTCCCAACAGGGACATGTGTCCAGTCAACACACCCCCGCTTCTGATGACAGTACCCAGTCAGGCTTTGTACTGGATATGGTCCGTAGCACCCCTGCCAGGCACAGATTGCCGTGTCCGTACACACAGACACTGATCTGTATGTGGACTGCCAGGTGCAGTCTCGCGGCAATCCACAAACCCCTGTATATGGCAGCCATGAGGGTGGAACTGATGATGGCGTGCATACACACATGCGAAATGTTGATGATGTTAACACTTACGCGGCAACTGACACATACACGCACACACTGCACCAACACTGCCCCACCCTGTACTGCTGCCCTCACCACACACATACACACACATGTCAATTGGTGTTATCAGTGGCTGACTCAGAGCATACCTCATCCACACCCTGTGCATATGATGACACTGCCCTCCTGCAACGTCTCCCAACATCATTGCGGGGAACAGGTAAACACGTTGCTGATGCACAGGGTGACTACATAGACGTGTATTAGTAGTATCACATGTTGGTAACGTTACAGTGAGCTGCTATGACTGTGTGTACCCCCAGCATGCCTGCTGTAGTAACTGTATGAATGTCCTGAATTGTTATCTGCACCCATAGTACATACCAAAAGTATAACAGATGCACATAATTGCATGCCAGTGGTAAGGAGTTGTCAACAGATAGCCACATACATGGGTAGCACAGGGGAAAGCTAACGCAAGTAGTGATATGCAATGGTGGACATGTAACACAGTAATGGTGTCAAGATGCCCACAGCGACTATTGCCATGTGTGTATGTTCACATCTATCGATATTGCAGTACCAATGTTGCTCCAGATCACAAATAAGTATGACATAATATCGGTTCTACCATGGGCATCTGTGCATATTCCTGGGTACATGTTGATGATGCCTGCATATTTGCATTGTTACTTACTGTTATTGTTACCCCTTCTTTGTTGTATAATGCAGTACTTCCAGCCCTGTGTACTGTAGCTTTGTTTGCATGCATGTTCGCCTGGGGTCCCCTGGAACCCTCCCTCCACCTGCAATGCAGAGTTACAGTGCTTCTGTAGATTGCTAGTGACATCTGCATAGCGTACCATATGTATGTCAACCCACATGACAGAGCGTCACTGTCTGTCCTGTACGCGCGTAATGCGTTGCCTGTGACATTGCACACGTCTTACCTGGCATTTACCCGTGTGCAGTCATATATGTCAGTGCTATGAAACAGAGGCTGTCACCCACACATACACACCTTCAGTATGTTGTTCCCCATTGGCCCTATGTGTTGGTACTCACCATGGCAATCACACTACTAGGGTGGCATGTGCAAATGTAACCTGTGAATCGCCTCTATGGTCCAGTCGTGGTTTATGTGAGTCATGTGTCATTGTCACAGCTGCCACATGTATGCAGTCAGCCATCACCCTTGGCCAGGAATGTACAACACATGTGTGGGATACCACCACAATCCAATCTGGGGACTGGTCTCTCTGAACCCAGTAATGCCATACCCTGTCAGGTGGCATGTCATATATACTACATCCAGGACAAACGTCAAACCCAATCCCTGCTGCTACTATTGATAATACCCCTGAAGATGTTTCTGATAGCTGACCAGTCCTTTACTGAGACATTGCAGGCCCTAGCTATCCATCTACCTCCTAGCTCCCCTGGTCCTGAAGGCAGCACCCCTAGAAAACTACTTGCATCCAGCTGCCAACCAATCGCCACTTCACTTCTCCGTTACCTTGGTTGTAACAGTGAAACCCACTACACTGTCTGCTGATCAACCCCTGCCGAGTACCTATCAAAACCAGATGATGCTATTGCTTACCCGTCTCAAAGGTAATCAAAGGTACTATGTTAGAATCTAACTTTCCCACCATCTGGAAAATGTCATATGTAATCCCACTTCACACAGGAGGCAGCTCTACTGAAGTCTCCACTTATGGGCCAATAGCTATACTCTCTCCACTTGCAGAGATTATGGAGACTTTCGTCATAGACAAGTCATGCACCACCTAATCCAAACTCGCATGGCAGACACTCAGCATGGCTTACGTCCTCATCACAGCACTATGCCAGGCCTCCTAGCCTTTACTAACACTATAAGCCATACTTGCAACATCAATTATATATCCACAGCCCTCTTTTTGGATAACTCAAAGGCATACGATATGGTTGATCACCAACTTGGACTCCACACCCTGCACAGACTGTCTAGATACTGGAGCCTTCCAATGGTGTCAATCCTACCTGCATGGTCAACAGCAGGCCGGCCTCTGGCAGAACAAACCCTCTAACCTTCTACCTAACACCTCGAGTACCACAAGGCTCTATACTAGGGCCCTTGCTGTCCTCCATCGTCATTAACGACTGTTATACTGTCATCCCAAAAGCCAGCTGTATCCAATATGCTGTATACTCTACTCTGATCTGCTCAGCCACATCTCCAGTAGAGTTATGGTCAGCTACCCAGACGACCTTTAATACAATAGCAAACTGGCTTTCTGAACATCGTCTGATCCTAAATCCCAATCAAACTAAACTGCTGTTATTCCACCAACACGTAGGTTTACCACATTCACCGTTACCATAACATCAACTGATGGCACAATAATCTCCTGACCCATCTCCAAAACTATTAGGTGTCATCATAGACAATAATCTCATATGTGACATACATGTTAACCAGATTAGCAAAGCCATCAATAGAAAGCTAGGGTCACTTTACAGAATTAAAGCCTTCCTAGCCTCCAGCTAAAGGTGCCATAGCTCGCTCACACCTTGTTTCAGCCCTTCTGTATGCATCCTCTACTCTCACATATTAACAAGACTGTCCTTAACAAGCACTCGATTTGCTACAACCACATTGCCAGGTTTGCAACTGGCCCGCCTGTTAGGACACATCATTGCATCAATCTAAATCAGCTTGGTTGGCTTGCAATACCCAGCATAATACAGTATAACCAACTGATTATGGCCTATAAAATCCTCTATAATCCAGACAAAACTCCTGCACTTAAATTATAATCACCCCTAGAACAATCCTAGACCGCTTGATCCTCTAACAATGTACTACTTCAAACTAGCGAGTTTAATAACACAGCTGGTGATTCTCTCTTTGCAAACCCTGTAAGTAGATCCTGGAACTCACTTCCAGCTGATATTACCCTAATGTCCACCTTAGGTCATTTAACAGTAGACTCAAACAACATTTGTCACGTAACTGGCTATGTCAATGTATCAAGCCTGGCTAACTCGAATGTGTAACCTCTGTGAACCACTGTACTGTGTAATTTCAATTTAATCCTGGCTTGTGCTCAGGTCTAACATTAACCTGTGGAACATGTTTGACTTGCTTACTTATGTAATCTCTGTAAATAATCTGTTTGTACTATGTAATGCTAGTATTCTGTAATGCTGTATCTGTTACCCTCGTAGCTTGTCTCCACGGCCCCCCCTGGAAATGGACATGCATCCAGTTGGGCTATCCCAGTCAACAAATGTAGGATAAATAAATAAATCAATACAAGATATTACAGTGACGACAATACCAGTCAGACATTGACACACACTGACAGCATGCTGAACACACTGGGGCATACGTGGGGACTCAGACTAGCAGCCTGCCTGGGCATCACACACCTCCGCAGCTGGCACACAGGCATATGTTCTGTCGGAACAGAGCACATGCCACACATGGCACACACATCCCTGTGCCACACACCCACAGCCTGTAGGGCTACACAACACACCTGCTACAGCAGACGTGTCAGGTACCTGTCATATGTGCTGCACTGGGGTCCTGCTCAACAGGCTGTATCTGGTGAAGGTCACAGTGATATGACTCAGGGGCACTATGGTCCACCACAGCACACATGCATACAGGTCAGACAGAGGCATGGACAGATATGACTCACTCATAGACCATGCCAGTGTGGCTGCCTGGGACATACCTCCCTGGACTACATGATAGGGAACATAGAATGGATCTCTCAGCATGTGGCACAGGCCAGTATGAGCCTGATGTTGGTTGCCAACATACCCTCCCCAGGTATTCTACCACTATATGTGGGAAGGCTGTTGTATGTCTACATTATGCTCAGTCTCCACTGTCATTCATAGGGTATCCACTGGCTGTCAACGTGTGCTTACATGCTAGGGAAGCCACATTGATGTTCACGGGTCATCTTGCACGTGACACACATGGCCCGATGTATACTGGCAAGGCTCCTTGGTACACACATACTGCCTTATGCTGCAGGACATGGTTTACATAGCGACCTCCGTGGGTATCACACAGGTTAGGACACTAACAGTGCTGCTACACAACAACAGCAGTGTACACCGGAGGATGCATGCACCAGACACTGCCCTCAGAACGGTGAACTGCAATGTCTGTGCAGTACCGGATGCATGATTCATGGCTCACAGGTGTTACCCATCACTGACAGGTTATGCCCCATACCATGCCTGTCGCCCCTACAGATGTAACACACATGGATAGGGGGGTGGTATCCCAAGTTAACACAGATACACACACCTCCAGGTTGTTGGCACAGCACAAACCATCAGGGCCTACTCATGTGCAGCTGACAGTGTGTCGGACTGCCATCTGGTTCATAGCATGGCACACACAACCCTCACATACACAGGAAGACCACCTATCCTCCATAACAACACCGGCAATATGACAGTCCCATGAATTGTGTTTATAAGGCCATACTGCATCCAGCCGAGCATTGTGTGTGAGCATTACTGTAGCTACAACACTCTAGTTGAAGAGTTCACAGCATGTGGTCACTGAATTGCAGTGGAATGACATGTTACCACTACCACAACAGGTGGGAACATGCAGCACCTGTACATTGACTACATGTACACTATATGGCCCAGACCAGATGTGTATCCCCTGCTGTAGGTCTTTCACCATAGACACCCACACTGTATAGGGACATACCACGTCGGACCCTGCACAGTAAGACACAGTCATATTGGTATACATTGCTAATACCATTTATCCACACAAAGCATGTGTCAGACATGGTAACTACTGCAGGTCACAGGTATTTATGTGTATGTGTCACACACATACATCATGTGTGCAATGCCATTGCTGGGTTAGGCAATGGCGTGCATTGTTATGTACAAACACCCGCACAAGGTCATACTGTGTGACACAACCACACGTGACAGTTGTGGGTTACCAAAACATGCCTATCTGTACTCTGACGATGGTAATAGACACAGTAGCAGAGCACACTATTGGCATTACTAGCCAACTAGCCCTGTTTGGCTGTGCTGATAGTGTGGTGACATCCCCTGTGTTTACTGGGTGAGTATGCAGCATCTGGTGTATTGTAGTATTTGCCAAAAGGATCTGTTCCCTCACACTTGCATTTACACACACCCTACTACCCCCACACACATGCACACTTGCCATATGCAGGATTCATTCCCCTACCTACCTAAGTCATGACACGTGAGAGGGACGCATTAGCAAGGCGCACTGTTCGGTTTACTAGATAGTTCCTCGTCTCTGGCTATACTTATAGGGTGCTGACAACATCAGTACTTTGAAAGAGTAATGTGCATCAGGTAGTGTGATCACCTGACTGCCAAAACTAACATGTTTTTCTTACGGAAATGCACACACACACATGTCATTTACAGGTTTCAAACTCCTACCTAATTACATTACGATACGCAGGGGAAACGCATTAGCAGTGTGCGCTATTCGCATTACTGGGAGGCTTCCCTTCTCCTGCTGTACTTATAGGGTGCTGACATCATCTGTGTTTAGAAAGGGGCGTGTGCATCCTGTAGTGTGTTCTCCCAGTTGCCAAAAGGAACATTTTCCTCATACATATCTGCACCCACACAGGGCGTGTGCATCCTGTAGTGTGTTCTCCCAGTTGCCAAAAGGAACATTTCCCTCATACATATCTGCACACACACACAATAACCCCCCCCCCATCCAAACATACACACTTGGCATTTGTAGGATTCAAACCACTACCTAACTATGTTATGACACATGAGACGAATGCATTAGCAGAGCGCGCTATTCACATTACTGGGAAGCTTCTCTTCTCCTGCTGTACTTATAGGGTGCTGATATCATCTGTGTTTAGAAAGGGGCATGTGCATCCTGTAGTGTGTTCTCCCAGTTGCCAAAAGGAACATTTTCCTCATACATATCTGCACACACACAGGGCGTGTGCATCCTGTAGTGTGTTCTCCCAGTTGCCAAAAGGAACATTTCCCTCATACATATCTGCACACACACAATAACCCCCCCATCCAAACACACACACTTGGCATTTGCAGGATTCAAACCACTACCTAACTATGTTATCACACATGAGACGGATGCATTAGCAGAGCGTGCTATTCACATTACTGGGAGGCTTCTCTTCTCCTGCTGTACTTATAGGGTGCTGACATCATCTGTGTTTAGAAAGGGGCATGTGCATCCTGTAGTGTGTTCTCCCAGTTGCCAAAAGGAACATTTTCCTCATACATATCTGCACACAGGGCGTGTGCATCCTGTAGTGTGATCTCCCAGTTGCCAAAAAGAACATTTCGCTCATACATATCTGCACACACACATAACCCATCCAAACACACACACTTGGCATTTGCAGGATTCAAACCACTACCTAACTATGTTATGACACGAGACGGATGCATTAGCAGAGCGCACTATTCGCATTACTAGGAGGCTTCTCTTCTCCTACTGTACTTATAGGGTGCTGACATCATCTGTGTTTAGAAAGGGGCGTGTGCATCCTATAGTGTGTTCTCCCAGTTGCCAAAAGGAACATTTTTCTCATACATATCTGCACAAACACAATAACCCCCCCATCCAACCACACACACTTGGCATTTACAGGATTCAAACCACTACCTAACTATGTTATGACACTTGAGATGGATGCATTAGCAAAGCGCGCTATTCGCATTACTTGGAGGCTTGCCTTCTCCTGCTGTACTTATAGGGTGCTGACATCATCTGTGTTTAGAAAGGGGAGTGTGCATCCTGTAGTGTGTTCTCCCAGTTGCCAAAAGGGGCACATCCCTCATACATATTCGCACACACACCATAACCTCCCTCCTCCAAACACACACACTTGCAGGATTCAAACCACTACCTAATTATGCTATGACACTTGAGACAGATGCATTAGCAAAGCACGCTATTCGCATTACTGGGAGGCTTCCCTTCTCCTGCTTTACTTATAGGGTGCTGACATCATCTGTGTTGAGAAAGGGGGGTGTGCATCCTGTAGTGTGGTCTCCCAGTTGCCAAAAGGAACATTTCCCCCTCTCAGCTTTTCACACACACAAACCCCACTCACCCACACACATACTGAGCATTTGCAGGATTCGAACCCCTACCTAACTATATTATGGCACTTGAGGGCGACGCATTAGCAGAGCGCACTATCCGAATTACTGGGCATCTGTTTTGCACCTGTAGTATTTCTAGGGTGCTGACATCTTCATTTCCACAGAGGTTTGTAGATGTCGTACTACCTGTCAGGTGGAGGATAGCATGTATATGCATTTGCAGCCACCTACATCAGGGTCAGATGTGCACATCGCACTGGCAGGTTATGTTCTATACCATGCTTTGGGACCACAGGACCTGTAACATACAACACAACCAGTCCAGCACACCACACCCACATCCAGGACACACACTTAGCTTCCCTGGGAACAGTGCCAGGATATGCAGGTATTCACATACACCATTCCAGTTGTTAACATCAGGTACAGGCATATTGTGTGTGAGAACTACTGAGGCCTCTACCACTTTACCCTACCGCCACTACTATTTGTGGGTCCATGTGCTATGGCAGAACCACACACCACAGCCACATGGGTTAATACATATTGCTCCTGTCCATCTGCAACGTGGGTACTCACTGTTCCACACCAGAGGTAGACCACCATTGTTGATACCTGCCCATGTCCACCTTTCCCTGGACATCCATATCTCATCTCCACCCCCAGGCAAGGTTGTCACTGCACACAAACTGTGTTTAGCACAAGCAGACTCTACACTTGTGTAGACTGGGGTGGATGACTTCAGAGGACCCATGCTGGAGGACTATACTGGCCACTCAGCATAATCCTTGACACTTGCATCCTATGAGCATGTGTACAGTTTGCATTGGTCATGCTATCCCACATATACCCATGACTGCTCCACAACAAGACACCTGTCAGCTGTACACCGGCCATATATGCGCCGTTCTACAGACAGAGCGACGTACTACATTGCAGAGTTGTAGCCCACAGAGGGAGGACATCTGTGGACGTTTCCAGCACGGCACTTCATTCACACATACTCATTACAACACAGTGTTGACAGTGGAATCGTCCAGAGAATGGAGGTAGGGCTCCCCTCAGTCTGTTATTGATGGACACCTACTGTCAGAGATCCTCAGCAACCCTCTCACAGCACACACCGACAACATGGCTGTGGCTTAGCACATTCAATCCCTGAGACCTCCACGGTGCCCCTGCTTGACAGAGGCACAGCTCACTAGCCTCACATGTCGCCTTCTGTGACATACTGTACAGTGGCATGGTAGCCTACTATCCTGGGGATGCAGATGCCAAGCACACTCTGGCTGAGCTGCCATTCCCTGGGGCAAGAAGCCTAGTATTGACCTCTACACCCATATGTTCAATTGTCGGATGCACAATATTTGTAGTGCTGTTTTACTGTTTGCAGGTCTTTATTGCCATAGCATTCCCTGTTCCTATGACCAACTTGTGTATCTGTGGCAGATGTTTGCATATGACCGCGATCCACTATATCACTTATGTCTCTGTGGTCATTTACTGTGTGCACTGGGCTGATTGCTGTGTTGTGGTTGGTTCCTGGACTGACACGTACAAATACCAGATATGTGTGGCCAACTGCTACACAGAGATATGGCCTAAGTGTGTGAGCATGCCCATTTCAGCCTTTCCATGTCATGTTGTCTGACATATGCCTCATTTATCAAAGTGTGCGAGCATGCCCAGTGTGAGCTTTCCATATGTTGTACTCTGAAGTCCAACACATATTTGGGTGTGTGTGACCTTCGTCATTATCACACGTTTATGATGGTGTGCTGGGTGTCATGTTGTTTACTAACTGGCCAACTGCTTCGTGTCTGCCACAACAGGGATTATACTGTGCCTGCAGGAATTGCATGGGATACTTTGCAGACAGTTCTCAACATACTTTCATACTGACCTAACACTGTAGTACCGTATAGTGTACTGGTTCGGTATTTCACTGTAGTGGACAGTATCCTGGGCTTTAGTCCTATCACTGCTTGATATCTTCATAGTGAGCACGGCAGACTGTGTAGGGGCCAGTTGTGCACATATGACCATGTTGCAATATGTTCAGATATGGACTACCTACACCAGGCTCGTCCAACATTGCTAGTGTATTCCACAACATGGGTGGGCATTGGCAAACACTAGCGATGTTCTGTAGGCCATTGCTGATGGTAGTCACAGGGTGTGTTTGTCCTTTGACACACATTGTAACTGGGGTTTTCCATTACATATGTCATGGTTGGTATACTGTGCCTCTGTCTACCTCTGACATAACAGTGATACCCAGGGTAGCCTACCATCTCCCATACACTCATCAGGATGCCTCTTGAGGGGTGTCGATATGTGGCACTCTGGCTGCCCTGTATCAGGAGTTTACTGCAGTGTGGGGGTGCCTTCTGTGTTATGGATCATTCTGTACAGCTTGTCCTATGTATGTCAGTGCTGGGGTTCAGGTCTCTCATGTGCATAGCTCACTGCCATTCAGATTGTACAAGGTGCAACATGTTCATTCATTCCAGGTTGGACATGTCATCATACATCAGGCATAGCTTTCCTGTAGCCGGGAAGGATGGACGTGTGTGGGGCTGCAGTTTGTTTACTCAGGCAACACATGGCATCTGTTCAGGCTCTTTGCTACCCCTGGTGGGGTACTGTTGTGGACTTTACAGTCATTGGAGGTGTCTGCTGCGGTATATCCCACATGGGCTATTGTAGTCAGTTGTGATGCTGATGGAGGATGGCTGCAGAGCCAGAGTGGTTTCCCCTTATCTACATCTGCCAGCCTTCATGTTTGGGTGGGTATATGGTACATGTTTCTGCGAACACTACAGACACATGTTTGTCCAGTGCAGGTTATTTATCACCTTTTGTACCCAGGTCTCACATTACATGTTAGGTGCCTCATGGGTTAACACCTGCGTGGTATTTTGTGGGCACTTACTGTATATCCACAGTGGTTGTCTATACACATTTCTGCGATTAGCTTGCTGACTTGGCTATGGCTACAGTTGTTTGTTTGTGGGTGGCCCTTTTTTGGGTTTCTTGTGTCAGCTGGGGGTCGGATACGGTGGGCTGCTTGTACTCCTCTGCATACATGCTCAGTCACAGTCCTTCCATGTTGGCCTATACCTATGGGACATGTATACAGAACTGGGGTGGGGGGGACAAGACCAGGCCTTGTGGGATGCCACTCATATCCGCTTTGTAGTCTGGCATGGATGCAGCATGTCTGACCATGTCAGTTCTGTCCTTGGTCTGCTTTGCAACCCCTCTACTGACATAGGGGTGTATATTTAAGCTGGTGAACATATCCATACTGAACACGTACGGTATGGTCTAGAAGCATGTGCACGGTCCAGCTACACTGTGTGGACCACATAGCCCTCATCACTGACCTTAATGACTGCTTCAAATGGGTCAGACATGTTTAGGGGCCAGTTCTGCAGTTACAACAGCCACAGTGTGTCGGGTCCGGTATCAGTAGGTCCACATTAGCCTTCTGTCTGCGGTACATACTGATCCTTTCCATAGCTGTACAGAACAAGCTTGTCAGGATCCTGGGGTGTTAGTTTGGAGTATCCATTCAGGCAACCCCTTTGTTGTGATGAACCACTGTTGTTGTACACTGCTCTTTGGGTACATACCCTGTGGTAAGGCTGACATTGGCCAGTAGTGTGATTTTGCATTCCATTACTCTTGGGGTCCATGTTGGCCTCAGCACAGGACACCATCACATACCTTTGCTGCTGTGTGTTCTGCTTTGCAGATGATGGCTGTTACCTCAGCATCTGCAATGTCAGGGGACCATCTGCTGGGATAGGTATTTTGCACTCGGGAGGGGGTGTTTGCACTGCACCTGACAGGTTGTATGTTAGCAATATGTGTGTGTGTTTGGTATGTTGTTTGTAATATCTGTGTGATTCGGAGCATATCTGTGGATGCCCAACATGGTTCCTACCATCAGTTGGGTAAGCCTTGTGATTATCCTTAGTGTCCTGTACGTGTTGTATCTTCATAGGTTCATGGGTTCATAGTAGGCTAGACACCCTAGGCCATTGGTAAGCCTAGCTAGAGTGTGTGTGTCTTTCGCCACCCCTTGCTATGTTTAATTATGGCCATTTATGAGGCTCTTCACTGTGCCTCTGTCTGGTCGTGACACAGTGGGGACCCCCAGTATACATGTACGGTCATCCATCCACTTGGCAATATTCCTGTTGAGGGGTGTCAGTGAGGGCTCTGCCTACCATGGATTGGGATCCTGTTTCTGGGTGTGGGGGGCCTATGGGTTATGTATCTGTCCCTCCAGCACATCTTATTTCATTATGTGTTGAGGTTGACATCTGTGACTCTCACAGCTCCAATGGCTTTGATTTCCTGTGGTGTAGCATGTCCATTACTCCTGTGTTGGACATGGCCTGGTACAACGGACATACAATGCCTCTGTGTAGGCAGTGTGTGGCTGCAGTCAGCTGGGGTGTCTACAGCCAGGCAGCATATGACATATATTCCGCACCCTTTATCCTGTTGGTGGGGTAACTATGAGGTCTTCCAAACCGCTGCAGGTGTCACGTATGGTACATCCCATATGAGTCATTGTACTAGATTGTGGGTCTGATAAGGGGACAGTACAGCGGCACAGTGACCCCTGTTGATGTTGGTGTGAATCCTTTCATGATACGGTGTCCAGTATCAACAGTCTTCATAGCCACATTGGCATTGTGGCTGTCACATGACAGATTAATGTCGACCTGTGTCCCTAGGTCCCTGATGACTCCTTGCATACATAATGATTTGACACCTATGTGGTACTTTGTGTACCTTGTCTGGTATTTTGTGGGACATCCATACTGTCCAGTGTCTTCGGATGTCTGGCTGGGGTTCTTGTGTGTGAGAGTGTGGTCTGTCGCATGCTACAGACTGTACAGCAGTTTTGACTACAGTTATGTGCACATGGGTGGTGTCCGCTGCTTTGTGCATTGTCAGTTACCTGGCTATATGGGCGTCTGTGCTGCATATGGATACTCCCCCTCCTTTGATGTCTTGGTGCAGGTGTTGGGGCCATAACACATGGTATGTGGTATAACCTAGTAGTGCTGGTGTGGTATCAGTAGGCCTGCAGCAGGCTTCTGTCACTGGACAGACATCAATGTTCTCCATAATGGGAAGTGCCTCAGGGGCATGCATATTGCAGTTTACACATCTGGCATTGGGCAGCATTACCCTTATGTTTCCTACCACTTATGTTTTCTAGGGTGGTGGGTAGTCTTTTTGGCCTTGCCTACATACGGCTCTATGGAGGCGGCAAAGGCCTTCTCCAGTATCCAGACGCCCAGGGGTAACAGGTGCAAGCCATCCCTGGAACAGCAGCATGGCTTGTCATGCTTGACATCTCCAGCGGACACACATTACACCCTCTTGGACTGACAGCTGTAACTGTGCCAGCTGTTAAACATGAGCATTCTGTGTTTGTACTGTGGCATCATTCTTGGTGAGGGTTGGATGCTGCACACAGCCAGTGTCATCCCGCCCTGGGGTACATACTCGGAGGGACCATACATGTCTCATTTGTTGTTGACCAGGGAGGTACATCTCAGGTAATTCACCCCAGCATGGACATTAAGTGCATCATATTCCTGCTTGCTTTGGGGTGACCTGCGTCCTTGTGTTACGTGGCATTTTGTGGCTACCTACAAGCAGCTTACTCTACCCTTTCCCTTGTTCAGTCTGGTGAGTGGGACAGCTGTGTTTCTGCCTATACAGACACCTATTACGACTGTATCAGGCATTTGTTTCTCCTTCGGGCCTGTGACTGTTTGGCACACCAGCTTTGCGTACTATTCGTTGCATGTGCTATGTTTGAAGGTTGTGGTTGCTTGTGATCTACTTTGGAGGCGTCTGTTGGTGTGGTGTGTTTGTAATTGAGGCCTCCGGGCATATTTGTCTGTGTTTATGTGTTTGGTTTACAGTTGTGGTAGGTCTATGTGGGACTGGGTTTGTGGTGTATGTGGTTACCTTCTCCTCCTGACTAGTGTTGACAGTACTGGCTTGTTGGAGCTC
This sequence comes from Protopterus annectens, assembly GCF_019279795.1. NCBI lineage: Eukaryota > Metazoa > Chordata > Ceratodontiformes > Protopteridae > Protopterus > Protopterus annectens. Next base: position 115,747,050 of record NC_056725.1, read on the forward strand.
AACCTCTGCTTTGGATACATGGATGCATCTATCACATATGTTTGTATTTATTCGGGTGTTGTGGTTGTCTGTGTACTTGGGACAGGCGTCACATTGCCTCTGGATTCATAGGTTATACTTGTTGTGGCTGGACTTAGTGGATTGTATGTGTGGACATATGTTGTTGCCATACTACTGGTCAGTGATTACTTCCCTTTTTATGTTTGCTCTATCATGTGGTATCTTCCTCATTCTCTTGCATGGTTTGGTAATGGCTGGAGCCCAGCATGCCAGATGTCTGCGTGTATGACATTGTGTGTTGTTGTTATTTGTGATTGCATACTCCAAGCATTCCTGGCTGTGTTCATGGAATGCCTGTATAACATGTTCTATGGTGTGTCCCATGTTAGGCACTTGCACAGGGCCTTTTCTGGATTCAACATCGGTTTTGTGGGCTGCGACCTATACTTTACACATGTTTTGCACTGTGGTATTCTGGCCAGGGACTGGGGTCGGGTGTGTATTTCCAGTGTGCTTACTCTATGGTCTTGTCTTACTAGTGAGGGGTACACTTCTCATCTTGCCATCCAGTACACATGTTGCTGATTATCACATCCAGTATGCTTACCCCTCTTGTGGGGGTAGTACATTGTTCCTGGGCAGTTTGGTTTATGGCATCTGGGTAACTTTCCCCTACTGTGTTGGTGCTAGTACGATGCTACCGGTGTTTGTCTGGGTATTTTCAGTCGAGCAATATAATGTGGTTTGGGGGGCTTGATATATTCATGTATTCCGACATAGGCCAGGTGATGTTCCTGGTATTAGGACAGTGGTCTGCAGCAGGCTATCTACTGCGAGGCAGTTTTAGCCATTGGTATTTGACCATGGCTATTCCATGCTGCTTCTTGTTGTGGTACCAACATGGGGGTGTGGTTATCCTTGCCATTTCTTGCTAGTCACCCACCTTTTGTAGCTTGTTCCATGTTTTGCGGCTGTACAGCACAGTATGAGGTATGACCTGGTAGTGCTAGGGTGCTGCTGTGAGCCTTGCCCAGTTCTCTATTACAGGACTGGTATCTACATTCTCCTTACTGTGTGCATTTACACTGCACACATCTTGCTGTTTGTACATCTGTCATGGGGTAGTGTTACATCTAGGTTCCTATCCCTTGTAGAACCTATGAGGTTGGGTGTGTGTTTTGCGACTTACCTATTCAGGGCATGTTGTGGGTACTGACAGCCTTTGCCAGTATCCATGGGGCATGGCATGCTAGGTGCATGCCACCCCTAGCAGGTGGTGCATCATGTCAGACTCCGCATATCTTCCCAGCCTGTGACACATTGGCTCCCCTTTGACTGACTGCATTACTTCAGCTGATTATTGTACTTGATCTTCTTGTCTACATAGTGTGGCATCATGCTTGGTGGGGTGAGATGTTAGGCAGGGTCTTCATGTTTGCATATACTAGATGATGTTACATTGCTTGACACATGGCAATCATGCCTCAGGTGGTGCTGCAGGGCTGCCTATGTCGGATGCACATACTACACTCCCTGTACATGTTTGGGAGAAGGTTGTGTCATGTTAGGCATCCCTGTTACTATATGAGTGAGTCAGAGAGGGGTATCATTCCCAGGGTTCCTACTGTGCCAGTGTATGTGCTATGCATTGCCTCTTTGCCAAGGCCAGGGCATACTGGGCACGCCTCCTTCTGCCTACTGGGGCAGGCTCAGGTTGTTCCTCCTCCGAGTCACGCTCTGCCTGTGATGGCCTTGGCAATGGTGGGGGGCTGTTTGGCCCGGCCCTATGCTGGTCCTGCTGCAGCTGTTTTCGCAAGATCATATTATGTAGCATAGCACATACTATGACGATTTGGGTACATGTAGTTGGTGTGTACTGCAAGGCTCCACCAGATGTGTCCAGACACCGGAACCGTGACTTGAGCAGCCCAAACACACGCTCTATCACATTACGTGTTTGTGCGTGTGCCTCATTATGGCGTTCCTGTTCAGGTGTGTGTGCATTTCTGATGGGTGTCATCAGCCACGGCTCCAGTGCATAACCTGCATCCCCCACTAGGTGTCCGTGTGGGATGTCCCCATTGGCAAATGTCTGGTACAGCTGCGTCAAATGCCAGATGTGGGAATCGTGATAACTCCCAGGGCAGCCAGCACACACATTCATTACTATGCCCTGGGCATCACACACGACCTGGCACTTGATGGAGGGGAAGCCCTTGCGGTTTATGTAGGCCCTACCCCACTCACCTGCTGGTGCTTTGATGCGTATGTGCGTGCAGTCTATAGCACCCAGTACCTCAGGGTATTCCGCTATTTGCTGGAAGAGACACATATTGCTGGCCAATACCTCACGGGCATTGGGGAAATATACATGATCACCGACATGTGCTGACATGGCATCCAGGAACTGGTGTAGTACCCTGGAGGCTGATGCCTGTGATATCCCCATCATATTGCCAGTTGGTCTCTGGAAGGTACCTGTTGCTAGTATTCTTAGGCCAACACATACCTTGGTTTCCACTGGGATAGGTTCCCCTCTGTTGGTTCTGTGTGTGAGGCATGGCCTGCACAGCTCAACAATCTGCTGCAGGAGCTCTCTGTCCACTCTATAGCGCTCTACTATCTCCAGCTCATGTAACCCGTGGTAGGTGACCCTGGGCCTGTACACTCTTCTCCGTCTCCTCACTGTGGGTTGTCTGGCACCATCTGCATTGTCACCACCCTCAGCAAGTCACCTATGTCTCATTATGACAGCTATGGCAGCCCCTAGCATTTCTGCTCTGAGTTCAGCTTTTTCAGTTTTCACTTCTATTAGCTTACTCCTGTCTTGCAGTGTCTCTTAATGAAAACATCCTGCACTACTGTTTGCAGAGTTTTAAGTGCTGGGCTGGGCTACTATTCTGCCTGTGTAATTGCCTGCTTCTAATTATTTTCACCTGCTAGCTTCAGCAGTTATCCCTGCTAGCTTCCTATTAATTCTGTTGCTTCCTTTTTCCTTTCTGTTTCCTCAGGGGGGAGCAACTTGCATACTATCTGAAACACGCTCACAGTGGCTTACACACGTGCACACGTGCTTCCACGGTTAAGAATCTACTTATTCAGGTTTAAACCCACGCAAACACCGTTACACGTCTGCCAACAGCCTCCAACATACTCAGACTGCCTTACACGCGCGCACACCCGCGCAAACAGTGTTAAACATCTCCCAACACGCTCCCACATGCTCACACTGCCTTACACGTGCGCACACTGCCTTACTCGCGCTTCATTGCATGCACACGTGCGCATGCACGGCCAGCAAGAAACTTTGGTGTAGGTAACAGTGTACACCTTCCATTTCTTGTCTTTCCATGACTTATCTAGTGGCACACCTTTTTCCATGATCTGTGCCTGTCATCTGTCATGTTACACTGGCCTCCAGTGAACTGCATTTCTTTCTACCATTCCCCCCTGTGATGTCACCTATCTCCTACTCTATTACTCCCCTTTTTTATCTCTTACACTACTCAGACCGTGCTCATTTGGTATGTGACTGTGAGATTCAGTATCCTAACCCTCATTTACATGAGATTGCCTACTAATGCTTAGTTACATGTCTTAGACTCAGCTTCCCCCCTTAGCAACCACTACACGGTGGCCATGTTGGTTTTGGTCTGCTGGTCCCTGCATTGTCATTCCATGTATTGCATGAAACCCACATTTGTGGGTTTATAACCTTCTTTTTTATGTTTTTATACAGCGCAGCCCATTTGCGCGGGGCTGCGCTGGGTTTAAACATCGGCGATTGCCGAAAAAAAAAAATCATATTTTTAATATTTTTGCATTGGGTTATCTTGCCAATTGCCACATATTTGGCCATTGGCATGCTGCCTGAATCATATGCAACCTTTTTTTGGAGCTGACATCGCTCCGTTGTGGATTTTACAGAAATGTACTCAGTTGTCAACTGAGTACATTTCTGCAGCTAAAACGTCTCCTACACGGACTGGTTTCTGCTTCGTGGATCGCTAATATACCTCATTTGCATACCTTTCGGATGCAAGTGAGGTATTTAGCATGTCCACGCCCAGTCCGTGTAAGAGACATTTTAGCTGGTCTCTTACACGGAGTTTAGGGCTGTTCCTGGATCGCGAGGCTTGCATGGAGTGTTGCACGTCTCTTACACTCCGTGCAAGCCTTCGTGAATCCTGCCCAATGTCATTATAATGTAAACAAAGTAATGTTAATTCTTATGATTAGTTGTTAGGAGGAAGTCAGGATTCCTCGATTATTTCAGATGCAAGGATACCTTGAGAACTCTACTTGTAGCTTGTTTCACATATCTTCACTGTCTGCAAGCTGGAGAAGAAATGGTATGGAATAGTATAAATACACACTTGGCATATTATCAGTTCATGTATCCAGGATTTGGTCTCTGCTGCTATTTAATGCTGTTCTTTGGCTGGTGCATAAGTAATAATATCTGTCTCAAGCCTAGCATAATAACAAAGGTTAAATCTTGGTGAACATTGCATATGTGTTTAACATAAACATGACAGAAGGAAGCCAAAGCTGAAACTAATGAAAGCCAGTCTGTGAAATAGAGAGATTCAGGGTCTCTTAACCTTCACTAAGAAGTCCAGTCTCTCGGAATCAATAGTTTCATAGATGTGCATAATGCACAACATGAGCATTCAAGTCTCAACTCATTATTGCAAATTCATTTTATATTGAAACAAAGATGATGATTTATGTGTCATCTGGCAGTCGTAAGTGGCAAGTACTGTTCTGTCATGTGTTACATATTATCTGTACAATGGTCATTTTTCTTTTGCATCCTGTATATTAAGGAGAAACATCTCCTGTTTTCAAATGCTTGTATTCTGATGACCTTTTAGTGACAGGTCATAATTTATAACCCAAATAAACAATGATTTGGACTAAAGTAGTTAAATTGTAGCATCTTACACTGATGATCCATGACTTTTAAAATGACTGTAGCATTTTAAAACTGTGATCTTGTAAGCACAGGTAGGCACACATGTAAAACACCAAAACAACAAGTACAAAGGTCACAAAAATGTCACATAGCAAAATATTTAAAATAAATAAAAAAAGTCCTAGGCAAACCATAACCTTTACTGTGTAATAACATATGCCTTTTGTGAAGGAGACCCATGGAAAATATGTAAATTATCCCTAAAGAAGACACAAGTATTTCAGCTTTGTTGTTTCTAAATGCCTACTGACTTTTTTACTTTTATAAGTCTTTATTGATATACTGAGGCCAGCAAAGTCAAACCCCACTAACTACACATGATATATGTTACACTGTTTAACAGAATTACCAGTAAAATGCAGATACATAACCATGTGTAGACACTCCAAGTTCAATGTTTATAAATTTAGACTACAAAATTTCCTAAAGACCAAAACAAGTAAAATGATCTTATTAAGTCAAATATGCAACAAGAATAATAACATCAAAAAGACCCAGGAATTCCAAAATCTCCACTATGTACTACCTTAAGCATCCTTTGAAGGAGGAAATCCATGGGAAATATGCAAATGCCCCCTTAAGGACAAGCAAGTGTTTCAGTTTCATGGCTTCTGAATGCCTAATGAATTTTTACTTTCAGAAGTTTTATGGATGTGTTCAGGACAAAAATCATTTCAGTTATTCAAGTTCAAGAAAAATGTTAACATTTTAAATATTTTTATTTTTAATTACTGTATTTATTTAATATGCAGAACCAGATGCCTTCTAAAACCAATTGATGTACACTACACCTAAAAAACAGCTCTTAAAAACATGTCATTGCAGAGACTAAAGTGATAGAAGTAGGTTGATGGATGCATACACAAAATAAAATTAAAAGTTACATAAACAGAGTTTAAAACAAATGGAAGAAGGAGCTCTACAAGAATTAAGACTGAAATGAAATTTGATAGAAATGTTCAAATTCTTTTGAAGATTCATCAGAATTCATGAGGAAGGCATTTTCATTTTATAATTTATAAATGGCAAGAACAAGGTGTCAAAGTCTGTCTATAGGGGGGGTAATCTTCTCTGGTTCTAATAATTTATATATACATTTACATTTTATATATGTATATAAATATATATGTATATATGCAGATACGTGTGTGTGTGTGTGTGTGTGTGTGTGTGTGTGTGTGTGTGTGTGTGTGTGTGTGTGCGTTTATGTGTATGGTTGTGTGTATGGGGTGCATATATATATATATATAGATATATAGATAGATAGATTAAATATATATATATATATATATATATATATATATATATACATATATATATATATATATATATATATATATATGAAAATCTAGATATATATATATATATATATATATATATATCTATATATATGTGTGTGCGTGTGTGTGTGTATATATCTATACATCTACATCTATATATCTATATATTTCTATATCTATATATCTATCTACACACATACACACACACACACACACACACACACACACACACACACACACACACACACACACACACACGTGTGCATGCACGAGTATATGACACTTAGTGGTATACTTGTATAAGTGAACTGCATAAGACATGCAGAAAGTATTCAATCAAAAACATCAAAAATAATAAAAAAAAAAGCAAAAGAAAAAAAACTGTCCCCGGGATTCATGAACCTTGCACCAGGCGCATGGCGTGGCGCCAGCATGAACATGGCCGCGGCGATTCAGGTGCGATCCAAACCCGTGCATCAGCGGTGCGCGGAGTTGTGCCGCCTCTGGCGTAGGTATGTTAAATACCCCATGTGCGGTGTTGCACCATGCAAATGAAGGCAAGTAGCGATTCTGAAGTGGCGGGCGTAGCATAACAGCACGGCAATGTAAACCAAAAAAGCGGTTTACATATATCCAAACATGACATAGGAGTAGCGGAAGGCTGCCAGCGTCATGTGTCATAGTGGTGCAACATGGCAATGTGGAAAGAAACCGAGAATGTCAAAGGAAAACCTGCAGAAAATGTAAATAACGACATAAATGCCATATGCGCAAAACCACAGCAGAACCCCAGGACATGTCCGGAAGGTGAGGAACAATGAAGTAATATGACAATGCCATAAAAGAGCAGTATAAGACACATCAGCATCACAGCCACAATACACCATAGTATGAATGGAAAGCCACAACCACAGCCCAAGGGATGCCAAGGAGTAACGTCGGTGTCTGGCGCAGTAACCATGTATTAGTAGTCAATGCCATGCAAATGAGGCAGATAATACTGAATCGCAAAACCCCGGCGTAAGGCTGCACCAAAGCGCGGTGGTAAAACACCGAGGGTGGCCTGAGGAACACCTGTCAATCGCAGAGGGTGTGCCGCTGTAGGAGGAAGCACATTGGAGCCAACAAACCTGGGCTGTACAATGCATCACAGCATCAGGACCGGTGTGAGGAAATAGATGCGCTGGTATACAATGCGCGCACAGATGCATGTGCGCGAGGATGACTACGTTCCCCAAACCAGTCATGTGGCCGCCCATCAACAACCATGGATACAGGAAGGTGATGCGAGAATATGAAATGCGGAAGCAGTGTAATTGGAGTCGTAATGAGCAGTTAACACCAATCAACCGGCGGAGGCAATCGGCGGCTGACAACTCTGCATGCAGAAATCTGCAAGCGGAAAGGGAAGAATATGAATGCAAAAGTAGTGGATGTTGCAGAAATGCAAAAGCGAAGAACCGATACAGCACAGCCAAGGAGAGTTAACTGCATAGCGGCAGACAAAATGCATGACATGTCATGTGCCTGCAGGATGCACTCCCGTAAATAGTAGGTGCAGCGTGCAGAAACAGTAAAGTAAGGTGTAAAGCTAAACCAATGCAGGCAAGTGTAATGTAACACCAAAGGCAACAGCGTTGCAGTGCCAACGATAAAACACGGTAGATAACCCACAGATACGCAGCAGAGACACCCAATGACATCACCGGTGTACAGCACAACACTAAAGTGGGAATGCACACAACACACAGCGAATTCCCAAGCGCTGCGCCTACGGTGTAAACACACGGGAACTTTTAAAATGTATATGTTGGGTGCTGCCGTGGCCATGATGCATCAGCATGTGTTAGAGACAGATGGAGTTGTGGAGGAGGTGCGACAACTACCGGAGGCCTCAGAGGAGAAGGAGAGTGTTCAGACCAAGGGTCCA